>NW_020175017.1:8149237-8186497 GCF_003031525.2 Neophocaena asiaeorientalis asiaeorientalis | reverse complement strand
CTCCCCCAGCCCCTGCGGCCGCGGGGCTCAGAACGTGCTCTGCGCGTAGCCGGCCGGCCCGACGCCGCTAGGGAGCTCGCTGCGGGCGGACCCCGGCGCCGCTCCGCTTTGTTCCCCCGCTCGCCTACACTTCTCTGCCGGCGCCGGCCGGCTCCCGAGCGACCACACCAAGCCCCTCACCTGCAAGCACGCCGGCTGCCACTTCTCCACCGTCTCAACTACAAAGGCGGCGAGGGGAGACTCTGTCCCCCCGGGGGGTCGCTTCTCGCCGGCCCCTCCGCGCCGCCGGCCGCCGCTTCTCCCGCTGCCACGGCCTGGCTCCTCGCGGGGGATCGCGTCCCACCGCCACTTCCCCGCCTCTCGGAGCTCCTGGGAAGTTTCTGATCTACTTTCGGCTCAGAAGGAGGAAGAGCTGTTGGGAGGAGCTTTTCACTTCTCGCTTCTACCTTTTTATTGGCTACTCGATGACTTTTACAGCCTGTCACTGATACAGGAAGAGACGGCGGAGAGCCTGGGAGAGCTACATTATTAATTAATGGAGCAACCCCTTGTGAAGAATCAGAAGCATCCTCCATGTTTGCGATTATCAGCCCAAAGATCTGGGGAGAGAGCTGGGGTTTCAAACAAATAGCTAACAAAGTAAAGCCTTCCTCTTCAAGTCTGACACCAGCGCTTGGTTCCACAATGGGAAAAGGATTCCAATTAAGATTTAACTTGTATTTTAAGGATGGGAAGAGAGATGAGGAATAAGAAGTGAACAGTATTTTGAAATTTTCTTCTTCAGAATTAGAATTCACCTGTCTAAAAAAATACTTTGCTTGTATAAACATTCATCTTGAAAATACCTTTCTTGACACCGTGGTCTTTAATACTTAGGACAATTCAGTCAAAGTCTTAGCGGAGGAAAAGACCAAGAAAGTATACGTCAGAAAATGTCATCATGCCTATAGGACCCTCTCATATTTAAAACTAAAAACCACACCTTTAAAAAGTAATATTTAGAATACGCCGCTGAATATATTATGCAAGGGATCAGTATTTAATTCAATCACTCAGAATTTTAAAGATTATGAATTTACTAGTGAAATTTCCCCTAAAACAACTTTCCCATATCTATGATTTCCATTTGTTGAACTAATTTTAATGCATATAATACATGTGACTTTTGAAGTAAAAAATATTCGAAACTACACATAACTCCAAATGTTTGCCAGCTTTGTATTAAATGGTCATTTTTGCTACTGCCCTTGACATTTGCTTATTTGCAGATTAACCTGTAAGAATGGGTCTAAAAGACAATAAGTTTGAAGAAGTCCTTCAACAAAGGATGTAACTAATTACTAATACTATGAAATGATCTCAGTTGTAAAAGCAATGTGGGATCATCTTTGTATCTTCAAATTAAGTACATATGTACATTGGAGCAGAAAATGTAAGGAATCTATCCAAATCTCAAGAATTATTATTTTTAAACTTCTTTTAAGATACTTCTATGGTGGCTAGCAAAATAAACTTTTGTGATTCAAAAATCATTAAGAAAATTAATGCACCTTAGTGTACAGATACAAAAGTCAAAGAGGCTTTGAAATGCTCTGAGTAGCAAGTATATTCCTTAGCCTGGATAAGCTCTTCAGAAAATTATGCATGCAAAGATTTGGTGTTTTAAACTGGCCTCCAACTAGTACACTGAGTGACAATATAGAATTCCCTTCATAGAAAGTAATTTCCCAGGTGAAAAACTTAGAGCCTACAAAAAATGGGGACAAGGAGAATGGATAATTTTCAACTGATATTGAAGCATCACTCTCACAATTCAAAATCCCACCTTAACTGTTAAGCTAAAAATAGATGAAATTTTATCTGATTATATAGTATTTATCTTTCTTAGATCTCACTATTTGCTAAGCTGCTAAAATAATCTTGTTAAAATCACCATCAAAAATAGTAATGTTGATTTTACTTTTATTAAATACAAATTTTTAAACAACTGGATTCTTGTTTTTATACTAGCCTAAAATGGAAATTTTATTCTACTTCAAAATACTATCATCTCAATTTCCCTACTACATACTCAAATTTCAATACCATCATAACTTGGTTCTCTGAGTTACATACATAGGATTTATTTTAATTTATGATATTTAATCAATATTATACATAGTTATTTCAGAATGTGTTTAGTACATTATAAATAATATATTAAAAGGTTTGGTTTTTATATGTTTATAATGTTTGATCAAATTGATAGCATACCTAAGCTACCTCAAAGTAACACTTCTCTTAAAGTTATCCTACATGTTTACTGCTAAAAACTTACCTAATATATTAGTTATTTCATATTTTGGTATCATGATCACCTCCTTGCTTTACTACTACTTCTAGACTTTTGAGAGTGAAAAGCTCATTGCTGTATTCAGAAAGTAAAGGATACTGTCATAAAATAGGACTTTGTGTAAAAAAAAATTGGAAATATTGTAAAGGAAACTATGAAAGTTAGGGTATCACAAAAAAGAAAAAGAGAAACAATTTGAAATTTTAATAATTTAATTCAGTTAAACATTTGTCCTCCATTTATGTACCAAGACACTGTACTAGCTCATGTGAGGGATACAATATAAATGTATCCTGGCCTCAAAAAACGTACACTCTTGTAGGTAAGAGATGATGTAAAGACAAATAAACAATACAAGGATTGTATGAGTCCTAATGATCATGAGTAATATAATGCAAAAAAAGAAGTAGAAAAGATTAAAAGAAAATGTACAATAAAAGGGGGACCCAGGGTCAGTCCTAAATGAAGTCATCCACAGGGCATGATTTGAAGGGCAACATAAAGCTCATGTTCTAGCATATCCTCCCCAGTCTCAAGATGCAACCCTCCACCCTCTGTCACCTCTCTGGGTGAAGACACCAGTAGTCCCCACTTAAATGTAAAATGTAAATATACTAGTTAGGGCATATATCAATCTAATATCATCAAGACCTAGTTTAATATTTGAGAAGGTATACTGCTTTGGATAGGTAAAGATAAAACAAGACTATGAAATATATATATTTGTAAAAGCTTGAGCTAGTATACTTTTCCTGTCTTCTATTGACTGATTAAGAAAGGCTTTACTTAGGTGGTTTGGTGAGACAGTAATTACTTAGAACTGAAAGAAACTTTTGGTAACTCTTCATTCTCTCATTTTGCAGCTGAGGAAATGGAAGCTCAGGAACTGAAATCTAGGCCTCCTGACTCCTTGTCTAGTCTCTTTAGACCACACTGCTCTTTCTGTAGATTTGATAATATCTAATTTTCTTGTGTACCCTACTTGCACTGTATCTGTAAATGAGCTAAAATACTATTACAAATCCCTCCTGAACTGCTAAAATGTGTATGGGGATAAGATATATTACTCATGATCAGAAATAATCATTTTTGAGAATTATCCAGAAAGGCAATAGGAGTAATACAAATCTTAAATTTGTCCAACTGAAGAGCTGACAAATCCTATCTCCATGCTTCAGTTAACACATCTAACAAATATAAACACTTCATGTCCCTTACCTCTAAGTAGCAGTTTAGCATTTAGAGTATAGCTGAGAAAGATGTCTTATAAATATATACAAGGAATATCTTCAACTTTGTAACTCCTTTCCTTAGTATCTTTACCTGACACCTGTCTCAACTCTTCTATGATCTTTTTTTAATGTCTTTCTAATTCATGGCATTTTGCCTATAAAAGATTTATATATATTGTTCTTTAGAAGCAATGAATATCTGAAACCATTGGCCTAGTATTAGGATAGTGGTGCTAGACCTTAGCTGCCCATTGAAATTGCCAGAGGGGTTTTTGAAAGATACTGATGCTTGGGTCATACCCTAGACTAATTAAAACAATTTCTGGGGTAGGGACCCAGGCGTCTGGGGTTTAAAAATCTACTCAGATGATTCTAATGTACTGCCAAGGCTGAGAACTACTATGCTTAGAGGAGATTGGATTGTTAATGCTGAAGTAGTAGTGTTGGCAAATTTGGAATTCATTTTTTATTCAACCATTTGTGATGAAAGTCATGAATTATGGGATGGTAGGAGGGGTTGAAAGAATGTCTATGGCCATCATCATTATCACAGTAATAGTTTACATTAAATGAATGCTTCCAGCTTGTCAAGCATTGTGCTAAGGGCTTTAAATGAATCATCTCATGCAATTCTTACAACAAAGTACTATTTATCACTTCCGTTTTACAGATTAAGCCATTGAGGCTCAGAGAGGTTAATTAAGTAGTTTGCCTAAGGTCATACAGCCCAGAAGCAGAAAAGCCAAAATTATCAACTCTGGAGTCCAAGCTCCTTACTATTGTACTACTGTATATTTCCATTGGACTGATTTGCTAATCTAGCTCAGATACAAATTGAAACAGAGAACTTGAGCCAATGCACTAAACAGTTTAGAACTTGTAATGATCAAGAATGTTTGTTAGAGGAAACCATGGAGAATTTAAAAAATTATCTTAGAGTGGGGAAAGCCTAAGCACCATAACACAAAGCCCAGAATCCATAAAGATAATTCTATAAAATAAAAATTTCTGCATGACAAAAGCTACCACAAAGTTGGAAGATGAATATCAAACTTGGAAAATAATTATTTGCAACTCACTGACAAAGGGATAATTTTCCTAATATATAATTTCCTATTTCCCTGTCGTCTACGAATAAATCACAATAACCTAAGAGATACAGAAAAAAATATAGAAGTGGCTTTTAAAACATAAAAAATTCTCAGCCTCACTCATAATAAGAGAAAAGCAAATTAAAACTACACTGAGATGACATTTTTCATCCTTCAGATTTGCAAAGATCACCATCATATGTTGATAAGTCTGGAGAAACAGGCACAACCTCTATAAAGGGCAAATTGGTGATATTTATCCAAAATTACAAATGTACATAAAAGTTCCATCACTAGGAAGATATCCCACAAGTATATTTGAATATAAGCCTCTTTAGGGACTTCCCTGGTGGTGCAGTGGTTAAGAACCCTCCTGCCAGTGCAGGGGACACGAGTTCGAGCCCTGGTCCGGGAAGATCCCACATGCCGCGGAGCAACTAAGCCTAAGCGCCACAACTACTGAACCTGCTAGAGCCTGTGAGCCACGAGTACTGAAGCCCGCGCGCCTAGAGCCGGTGCTCTGCAACAAGAGAAGCCACTCACAATGAGAAGCCCGCGCACAGAAACGAAAAGTAGCCTGCGCGCCACAACAAAGACCCAACGCAGCCAAAAATAAATTTTAAAAAAACCCCACAAAAACTTTAGTTTGGCTTTGTTAGGAATAGCATAATGTTAAAATTAATGGAAATGTCCATGATTAAACAAAATTATGATGTGTTCATACAATGGAATGGTATGCAGACATAAGAAAGAATGAGAAAGTTTTAAAAAGTTCATTAAAATATGTATGGGGGGCTTAATGTATATACATATTTGCTTGATACATAAAATGGACCTGGAAAGATATATTGGAAAATAACACATTGGTTGCCTCTGGAGAAAGAGTTGCTAGGGGACAGGGATCAAAGGAAGACTTCTCACTTCGTAGAAAGATGAATAAAAATTTATAAAATACAGAGATTAGATGCTAAAGCGGCAGGTCAGGACAGATAGCTGATGTAATAAAGTCCTCCATGCAACAATTGGAAATAAGTTTAGAACTGCAAATAAAAAGTAAAAATGTCTGTTAAATATTTTACAGGGCCTAGCATGGTGCTTTTCCCATGACAGGAGTTCAATACAAATTTGTTGGATGGATGAACTGTTAGATGGATATATAAAATACAAACTTAATTTGATTATAGTAAAAGAAGCAGAGTCATATGGGTGACTGCTTTCATCTTAACCTAGAAATAGAATTTAGATTACACATTTCCAAGAAACTCCCTCTAGACTGTTTATGTTAATTATTAGCTATATACCAATTTACAGAACAAGTCATACTATATTCACCCAAATAGATTTAGTATTATTTTTTAAAATAAGACATATAAGGAACAAGCAGAAGGTTTTAAAATTTGAAGTACAGGGTTCTTTTTCTTATTTTTATCAACTGCAAAACTAATTTTTAAGTTTTAATCTGGTAAAATAGCTACCAGATAAAAGTTGCACTAATATTTACCATCTCATTTACTAATTTCTGTTAATACTGAGTATAAAATACTGGAATATACTACTTTGTTCCTCTTTTTCTTTAATGTTCAGGCTATAACCTATTATCAGATATTATTTTAAATATTACTATATAATTTTTTAAATCCTTTTAAAAAGATTTACTACCATGCCTGGAACACAGTAGGCACTCAAAACCTATTACAGAAAACTACTAAGTTCTTTCCTTTTTCTTATAGTATTTAAATAAATATTATTTATAATATTTATAATTAGGACCATGTCTTTTTTTACCAGTTAGCTCAAGTGGTTGAAGCATGGTTATTCATGGTATACTGCAAGTGTGACACCGATAACTAGCCCCATATTGTAATGCATACATGGACTACCTGGCAATTATGGATGAAGAAACAGAATTAAGACAGTTAAAATTCAGAAACCAGTTCTGAACATATTACCGCTAATTTCTAATCTAAGAGTTCCTGGTGAAACACGTGCTAATGCTACAGGCACGATAAGATAAAGTATTTAGGTTTTCTCCCTTTTACCTCTGTTGCCATCATCATACCTAGAACCCAGGAGTCACGCTACTATCCTATTTTCTCTAGTCTAAATGTTTAGGTCAAAACACCCATCTTTGGGTGTATCTTGGCACTGTGTCTTGACAACTGAAATTTATCTTTTTCAGCTGAAAAAGCTTTTTTAGCTACGAGTAAACTCTTTCTCAGTAACTTTTTAGCATCTAGAAACCACATACCTGGCATCTAGGAACTGGTTTACCTACCAGAACAAGCATCTTGCCTATTTCAAGTACAAAACCCAATTCCCCAGTACTAAACATCTCTCTTTTTACCATTTCAAACTTCCCTCTTAAAATAAAGACCTCACTCTCGGTCCGGTGTGGTAGGCGGAATAATAGCCCCCAAAGATGTCCACAGCCTAATCCCCAGAGCCTGTGAATAGTTATCATACACGGCAAAAGAAACTTTCTGATGTGATTAAGGTTAAGGACCCTGAGATGGGGCAAGCTGCCTGGATTATCCAGGTGGGCCCAGTTTAATCACTTGAGTGCTCAAATGTAGAGAACCTTTTCTGGGTGTGGTCAGAAATAGATGGGAGGACTGAATAAAGGTTAGAGGGATATGATGTTGCTGGTTTGGAATGGAGAAAGGGGGCCACAAACCAGAGAATGTGGTGGTCTCTAGAAGCTGGAAGAGGCAAGGGAACGGATTCTCTCCTAGAAGCCTCCAGAAAGGAACATGAACCTGCCTACACCTTTATTTTTGCCCAGTGAGACCTGTGTTGGACTTCTGACCAGCCACTAAGTTTCTGGTGATTTGTTAAAGTAGCAATATAAAATGAATACATCCAGCATGAAAATATTCTTAATTCTCAACTGATTTTCATAGCAATGAAAATCATAATGAATGATATCTTTGAACTTTAATGAAAGATTTAGATTTTTCAACTGAGGTTATTAGCTACTCCTATTTCTAGAGTTTTCTGTCATGATTCATCCAACTGCTACTTCTCCAAATTGCAAAAAATTCATCTAGTCATTTCATAATGCATCTTCACCTTAACCATATACAACCATAACATATATAGAGTCAGAATTAGCATGTATACAGTAAGAGGATGATTATAAACAGAAAAAGACTTTTTTCCCTCGTTAGTTTCTATCTCCTCAGACCTCCAAAGGGATCTTGCTCCATCAATCTTCCTTCTATCCAATATCAGGCTTTCCTTCACCATTGAGATCTCTGCCCTTAGGCTGTAATCTAGTGCAAGTTTCTTTCATGGGGTGGGGGGGGGAGGATTAAGTACATCTTTCTTTATCTTCAGCACTATTTCTCTTCTCTTCTCAACCAACATTTAAAAAAGGAAACGTATGCTCCTTTTTTCTACTTTTTTATTTCTTAACCCTCTGTAGCCTCCCCATCCTCCCCTAAAGCTGCTTTTGATTCTTGAATCCCTAATTGCCAAATCCAATAGACTCTAACGAAGGAAGAGTACACCTTATTCATTCTGCTCCTTGACATCCTCTCCTACCTTGGCCTTTGTGGCACACTCTCCCCTGGTTTTCCTCCTACCCCTCTGAACTGCCCCGAGTCTCTTTGGCATCACCTCTTCCTCCTCAGCCTATTCCCCTAAACCCTGGCGTTTCCCAGCTTTCTTCCATCCTTTCTCGTCTCCCGTCACTCCTCAGGGAAATCTGTTCTAAACCAATATCTCCTCCTGACTACATTAACTGCCCCTATTCTCACTGGAATATGAGCTCTTCTAGGGTCTTCTTGTTTCCTTGGGGACTCTACCATAGTTTCTTGAAGATATTTTGAGATGAGGAATGAGTCATCAAACTGACATTTTATAAAGATTAAACTGGGTGTGGTATGTAAGACTGACTGTATTGGGTAGAACCTGGAGGCAGGGAAACAATTGAGAAGACACAGGAAAAGTACAAGTATGGAATGACAACAGCCTGAATTATTGCCAGGCTGAATTAAAGCCAGGGGAAATATTTCAGTGGACGTATTTAGTGACAGAACTTGATGACACATTAAAGAAAGGAGAGGAAAAGTCAGAGATGACTCAAAAATTTCAGATCTAGGAGACTAGAAAGGTAATAACATTAACAAAATTGGGGTAATCGGGTATAGAAATAGGTTTGGGAGGAAGATGAAGCATTGCATTTTAGATATGGAATAGCAAAGCAGTTGGAAGACTGGGCTCTGAAATCAAAAGAGAAATCAGGATTGAGGCTATAGATTAGGGAACTGTTTCCAGAAATATGATTTTAAAAGCTACTAAAGTTGATGGGTATACAGTAAATAGTTAATACTTGCTAAATGAATAAACCTCTTGATATTCTTTCCTCTACTCAAGTGCTCAGCTCAAGTAGCAGGATGCTCTAGACACTCACCAGCACTCCTATTCCCACCATGAGTAACCCCCAGCATTTGCTTTCTGTTGCCTCTTCCTGATTGATCACTGGAAGGTACTACAAAATGTGCTCTCTAATCTTAGAGCCTCACAGACACATCTTAGGGCCGCACAGACACGCTAACCTCCTTTAAAGTCATCTCACGTTGACAATCTATTGAACACCCTACAACTGTTTTCTAAACCTCTTTTCATTTTTCTCAAGCCTCTCACCTGATCTTCCTTTCTTAGCCACACCTTGACTCCTAATTTATTTACAAAATCTGGGCCATTCAGATTGAGAACAACTTCTGTTCTCAGCCCAAATTTCCTTTTCACCCCACCTTCTTTTCCTTCCCTATTGTCTTCTCCTTTCCAAGGCTACAGCTGTGCCTTTGATCATATTTCTTTCAACCTCTAGGTTCTTATTCCATGACTTCTTTCTCTTGTATCTCCCCATTTCAGTTGCTCCTTTTTTTTTTTTTTTTTTTTTTTGCCTACTAACAAATTCAAGCCCACCTTATCCTTAAAAAACCTTTTTTCCTTCACTTTGATTTCCTCAGAGCTACCATCTTATTCCTCCTTTTTGGTGTTACTAAGTAATATAAACTTTACCACTATATGTCATCTTGATAGTGGTTTGGATTCTTGCTGGAGCAGTTTTACTTATGTGAGCATGTCCTGTATGTTTGTGTCATAGTCTCCAAAATGTAAGTTTCAGTAGGGCAGAAATCGTGATAAATTAATCATAAAATATTTTTAGTTATGACTAATCAAGAAATAGTTGTGATGCTGACTTCTGAGAAACAATAAATAATATAATACTACTTTGCCTTTATCTGTTTCCAAGGAGTTAAAATTGTAAATGCACTTAGAGTTGTCATATGATGGTTATCTCTTGGTCATAAGTCGGTATTTTTCTGATGTCTATAACAATAGCAATTATACTCATTTAAGGCTGTAAGCAAGAGCCTTGGGCAATCCCTACGGCAACAAATACAGAAGTTAGCACAAGAAGTGGGCAGTCAAGTTTTAAACCTAGTAGGCACCTTGAGAACACAAATTTTTTTCCACTATTAATTTAGATACAATTAATCTTACTTCACAGAAGTTATTTATGTTTTAGAACTTTCTAGCAGGAAAGTTGACAGTGCCTTCCCCTCTGTATGCTACACATACACCTACGTTTCTCCTTCTATCATAAAAAGCTACCTTTTCGCCCTGGTCCACTATAGCTGCCTTCCTAATTGTTGATGAAGTTAGAGAAAATGCCAGAATGTATTGCTAAGTATTTGGGATTTAAGAGCTGAAGAATGAGCTATGTAAAAACTAATTAATTTGTATAACCAACTTTTAGAAAAAGTTATTTTTATAATTTTACAACAATAAAATATGTATTTTATGTTATCTCAACAAAATTAAGGCCCCACAGCTAGAAAACCTCTGAAAAATATCTAAAGGTATTATGATCTATAATAAAGCAAGTTTATTCCTTATAATTAAGTATAAAATTCAATTAAAAATCATTTAGAGAGCAACTGCTAGGTATAAAGCACTTTGCCAAGCACTGAGCTTAATATTTAAGTATAATATAAGAAAGTCATAATGCATATATACACTAATATGTATAAAATAGATAACTAATAAGAACCTGCTGTATAAAAAATAAATAAAATAAAATTCAAAAAAAGGAAGTCATAATGGCTCAGATTAAAGGTCTATGTTACAAATATGTATAGGAGAACTACACTCTATATTATTATTCTTGTCTTAGAGATAATAAAGCTGAGGTATAGCAGGGTAAAGAAATCATCCAAGACCCCATAGTGTGCAAGTGGAAGGAAGAGCTGGGATTCGAATTCAGATTGATTAGCCATCAAAGTCTATATATTCAACAAATACTTCTGAGTGCCTTTTTATATGTTAGATACTGTTCTGGAGACGGCTACATCAGGGAAGAAGACAGAGGAAGATCCCTGCATTCTTGGTGTTTACATTTGTTAACTGACAACACCTCTGTCTTCTCCCCTGCCACCCATCTACACAAGTAAAGACGAATTTACTTTCCCAAGATCAACCCTTCCACCGAAGTTGTTGATTTTATAACCTTTATCGCAAGTCTCCTTTGAAACCTGGCTTAATTATTGTCTCTTCCACTGGGTCCATTCAACTACATTAAATACACAGGTCTCGTCTTGAAAAATGACTCTACTTGTCCCTATTTCCATTCCTTTTTCTCGCTCCACACCATACCCCATATTCCACAGCGCTCTTCTAACCATCTGCTACCTCATTTTCCTTTGAAAGGTTGTTTACAGTCCTCATGCCTCTCAGTTTGTCTACAACATTTAACCATTCTGACCACTCCTGAAAAGTCCTTTCTTGATTGATGAGAAGTGACCTTATCCCGGCTTTAAAAGAATTGTATTTCTACATCCATAAGAGTATCTTTTTATTTTATTTTATTTTTTTACATCTTTATTGGAGCATAATTGCTTTACAATGGTGTGTTAGTTTCTGCTTTATAACAAAGTGAATCAGTTATACACATACATATGTTCCCATATCTCTTCCTTCTTGCGTCTCCCTCCCTCTCACCTTCCCTATCCCACCCCACTAGGTGGTCACAAAGCACCGAGCTGATCTCCCTGTGCTATGCGGCTGCTTCCCACTAGCTATCTATTTTACGTTTGGTAGTGTGTATATGTCCATGCCACTCTCTCACTTTGTCACACATAAGCGTATCTTTAAGAAAGGAACAGGACCATCTCCTGTGAATACTGCCATCACAGTAAGATGTTGGATAAGTCAGAAAATTGGCTAACTTTTTTCTTGAAATCAACTAGAGGAATTTTTCTTTTCACATTTTTTTAACATCTTTATTGGAGTATAATTGCTTTACAATGGTATGTTAGTTTCTGCTTTATAACAAAGTGAATCAGCTATATGCATACATATATCCCCATATCTCTTCCCTATTGTGTCTTCCTCCCACCCTCCTTATCCCACCCCTCTAGGTGGTCACAAAGCACCGAGCTGATCTCCCTGTCCTTTCACATTTTTAAGAGCTTTCTAATACAAACAAGAAGATACAAATTCATATTTATTGTATCATGTATTTCATTGGAAAGTAGAGATAACTACAAGCTAGTATAAAAGTCAGATTTCATTTCTACCACTCAGAAGGTGACTCAGACCGCTTCTGACTCAAGATACACACTCAGAACCAGATACAAGAATTTAAGAAGCATGGATTTGGAGTCATTTAATGGTAGGACAAAAAGTTCCACATAAATCAAGTGTATTCCAGCCCAGAAATACCAACAGTTTAATGCCTCTAAATCATTAAGAAAAGATAAAATTATATTCAACATACTATTCAAGAGTCTGAGCGTGTATATACTATACATACCATATATATGTATATATACTATATATACACACACACTTTTTAAAAAATCCTTTCTATTGTGAATTACATGGAACAACGCACAAAATAAATACACAGCTCAATGAATTATCACACACACACACACACACACACACACACACTACCCAGGTAAAGAAAGAGAATATAGACTGTACTCCAATGTTTATGAGATTCATCTATGTTGTGACACATAGCTGTAGTTTATTCATTTTCATTACTATGTGGCATTCTAGCATATGTATTCACCACAATTTATCCATTCTTCTGTTGATGAATATTAGTTTGCAGTTTTTGCCTATGAATATTCTTGTGCATGTCTCTTGGACATGTGAATGTATAGATAAGGGTGAAATTGTTGGTTCATAGGATATGCATATTTTTATCTTTAATAGATAGTCAAACTCTCCCAAAGTGGTCATACAAATTGGCACTCTCACCAGCAGCATTATATAAGTTCTAGTAACTGCATATCCTCACTCATATTTAGTATTGTCTCTCTTTTTAGCCATTCCGGTGAGTATGTGGTAATACCTCACTGTAGCTTAAATTTGCATTTTCCTGACTGCTAATGAGGTTATCTTTTTATATGTTTATTGGCCATTTCGATTTTTCTTTGGTAATACCCTTTTTACATTTTAAAAGATTTTTATATTAGGTGGTAATAAACAGAGTAAATTTTGTTAGGTGGAACAGGGACAAAAAACAGCCATTAAAGTGCTTTAATTTTACTACTGATCTCTCTGAGCAAGGCAAGAAAGGACCAAAAGCTGCTCTGTACAACAAAGGAGAGTCATTGTTTCCATTGACTGAGCTTGAGGCCAGCAAATACAGAGAAAATATTATTTTCTCAACAGGCTTTAGAGAAATTTAACTATGTTTCAAAGCTTCGTTTGTAAGTTTTGTGGAGTCTAAAAGAACAAGGAGGCTGGAGCCATAGGGATACTACTCTATCATATCCCCTTGTAGGCCTGAGGAGAGAGAAGGCATTAGCTTAAAGAATGGACTTCAACCAGTTTCTAGTGGCTTTCAGTAGCAGCAGAGAGTCTCATAACCAGAAAGAATATTTTCAAGAGAGAGCATAAGCCTGACTGGTCCTTCCCCATAGGATAAAAGTGAAGCTGCAGTGGAAGCTGGGATGGGAGGAACAGCTAACCACGGGGTGATCATATATGGGAAACTCACAAATACAGAAGTTTCATTTCCCCTACACGTCAGATTATTGAAGCTTTTGGTAAATTCTGCTCTATCAGATGAGAAGAATCCCTTATTTGCCAGGTATCCCTATAATAGTTAATGCTAATTAATTATGCTAGAGAAGCAATAGGCTGTTGTAGAAAGCAAATGCCTTGGTAAGACTGGGGTTTTAAATTTCCATTTGGCACCTAAAGCCTTGGGAAATGAAGTTTCCTCATCTATAAAGTGTAGAGGTAGATTCCAGGCTCATAAATGTTTCTATGCAAATTCAATCAAAACTTTGAGGCATACATACATTATAATCAATAATATTTAATCTATTATGGAAAATAGAATGCTATGGAAAGCTTTATTATTATTCATTTTATAAAGTTAGCATAACCTGGGAACAAAATCTGAGGCACATAGCACACACACGCAAAGAAAACCACAGATTAATACCGTTTATGAAAACCGATGCAAAAAAATCCCAAATAAAATATTTGCAAACAAATTCAGCAGTATATTAACAGAATAACACACACTAACCATGAGGGCTTATTTTGAGAAAGAATAGATTGTTCAACATTAGGAGATCAATAAATTAATTTCAATACATTAATGGATCAAAAGAGTAAAATCCAAGAGTGTTTTGAGAGAGAACAAAAGAGAACCTGATCAAATTCAATGTCTATTCCTGGTTTGTAAACAAACAAAAGTGTAAATGAAGACACAATAAGGCTTATACTTTATACAACAAATTTCAAACAACATTAAAACTTTAGTTACATTTCCACCAAAATCAAGAACAATAAAAAACCCCCACTATTGTTGTTATTCTTCATATCTGTTCAGGAAGCTAGCTAATAAATAAGACAAGAAAAATAAATAAGAGGTATAAGTCTTAAAAAAAGAGAGAGAAATTTATCACTATGTGTAGATGATCTAATTGTCCAGAAGACGAAGTGTCAGCTAAAAGACTATTACTACTAACAAGAGAGGTTCAGAGAGATATTTGGTTACAAGAAAATTTTCCTGTATAGTAGCAATAACATTTGGAAAATATAAGGGAACTGAGGGTGAAGGTACATGGAATCTCTCTGGCATTTTTTTAAACAACTTCCTGTGACTCTACCATAATTTCAAAATAAAAAGTTTAAGATGTTACACAGCCCACAAGTGGAAGCTAAGAAAATGAACTTCTAGAGTCTGTGGTATACCAGACGCTTACTGGACTCACCTAGGATGTTTTTCCAGTGAAAAATGGGACTTAAAAACAAACACACTGAGATAGATAGACCACCCTTTCTACATAGCAGCAAAATCAAAGTGGTCAATGTTTTTATTTGTCCTCCTACCAAGAGAGGAACTACTCATGCCTTATCTCTGCAACCTGAGATATGTCTTTTCTACTTTTAGGGTTTCATGTTCATTTTAACCTGATTTTACCTTTTAAAAAATGGTGGGCAAAAAGAAAAAAAAAAATGTTGGGCAGGCACCCAGTTTAACATGACCTGGGCTCAGCCCCCTCTATAAATTGTCCTAGTGTCCTCCCCTCAAAGTTATAGCTGTGG
This sequence comes from Neophocaena asiaeorientalis asiaeorientalis, assembly GCF_003031525.2. Classification (NCBI taxonomy): domain Eukaryota; kingdom Metazoa; phylum Chordata; class Mammalia; order Artiodactyla; family Phocoenidae; genus Neophocaena; species Neophocaena asiaeorientalis. The sequence continues at coordinate 8,171,252 of NW_020175017.1, read as the reverse complement.
GCTTCCCTGGTGGCGCAGTGGTGGAGAGTCCACCTGCCGATGCAGGGGACACAGGTTCGTGCCCCGGTCCGGGAAGATCCCACATGCCGTGGAGTGGCTGGGCCCGTGAACCATGGCTGCGGAGCCTGTGTGTCCGGAGCCTGTGCTCCGCAATGGGAGAGGCCACAACAGTGAGAGGCCCGCAGACCGCAAGAAAAGAAAAAAAAAAATAGTTACAGCTGCACTCACACGTTTCACCTCTATTCTTATGCTGTTTCTGTTCTTCCTCAGAGTTCCTGTAGGCCCCCTGATCTAACTCACTAAGAACACCTGCTCTGATGCCTCTATGCTACAGCAACAGCAAAACTTTACTTTTCTAGGAAGGTCCTTGGGTCCCATGGTAGCTCAATGCTACTCACTTTAAAAGTAAGATTCTTTGGGACTTGCCCTCTGTAGAGTATTTATTTAGTCTCTGACTCTCCCAGGATTTAGCTTCCCAACAAAAAGCATATTCTCTCTATTCTAACAAAGTAGGAGGTTTTGTTTTAGCCTGAATATTGCTTCTCTGTATTTTCAGGCTTACAAATCATCTATTAGTAGCATAACTTGCTATGCATGTCCTCAAGGACAGCCTAAAATTTTGCTGTAATTTAGCTGTAACTCTGTTCTTCTAATAATGGGGTTTCTCAACTACGTAGGCTCCTGTATCTTCTGGCGTCTACTCCTACTGTATGCTTGGACCTTGGGAAGTATATTCAAATGTTAAGATTCCCAAGAGTCAATCAGCACAGAAGGTTCTCTGCAACTTGCACTTCTCTGTTTTTTGCATTATCTGTGTACAGTTTAAAGCCTGAAGCAAAGTAGCAGGCCTAATAAAAAGCAAATTTTGAACTGTAGTGTTTTTGTTTGCCTTTTAATTTTATAAACACATTCCAAAGCTGTTGCAACCAGTCTGTTCAAGAACAAAAGCTCATTAGTATGTCTCAACAGTCAGAGAAAACATAAATTGCAATAAGTAGGCCTAAAATTTCCAAAATAATCAGGACCTAGGAAAGTTCTTACATAACTTTAATTGGCCCGAAGAAAAACTACTATTGCGTTCAAATTTTGTACGTCAGATATACTTGCATAGCCCAAGCCCTCGTTTTGCAAGTACAGATTAAGAAAATGTATTAGACTAAGCACTATCTTCTCAAGGAAGCACTTGCTGTACCTCTGCCCCAAACATCCATAATTCTCCTGTGGCGCTTACTCCCCTGCAGGCCTCCTATGACACATTGTATCCATTTGTTTATATGCCAGTCATCCTGGGATAGGGGTGGGCAGGGACCCTGCCTTCCTCCTCTAAAACAAGACCTGCTATACTGTAGTCCCTTATTTAATGTATCCTGAAGGAAGGAATACAAATGAATGAATGCTATGAAAAATCTGGACTGTATTTTTGCATCTCTATTGTACGAATTTATAGAGAATTTGAAATAGTTTTTCCTTTCTTGAATTATGAACAAGGTTGAAATAGATTCACGTTAAAGGTGGGATGGAAAGAACACCAATGGAAGCCAAGAGATTTAGTCTCTTCCATTAACTCTATTCACCAAACTTCTGGTGGTGGGTTAACAAATCTATCAAATAAGAGGTTTAAATCAGATGCTTGTCACAGAACTAGCTGATTCATTGATTTTGTGAGGCCCCTCATTATTCCATAGTACAAAAATGTAGCTTTGTGCTTTAGAGAAATTGGTGTTATTAACAGAGTGATTGTTATTAATTATAGGAAGGTATTTTGTCTTTTCACATGACATTGTCCTTGTGCATTAGTAGAATAGCACTTTTGTAGATACCCCTGTTATAGCACTTGTCACTGTAAGAGCTTATGGAAAAACCTGAACGAACTTTTTGGCCAACCCAATATAATTATTTGCCTCCTTGATGGTTTCCCTCATTAGACAGCTAGTTCTTCAAGGAGAGGCGCCAGTGCAGCTATATCTTATGCATCCTTGTATTACCCCCTCCAGCACATGTCTGATGCACAGTGGGCCTCTACAAATATTTCTTGAAGAATGAATTAGTTTTAAATATCTTAGGTCCACCTTGAACTAGTGCAAGCATAAGGTTTCACATATTTCTAAAGGAGCTCTATTTTTGAATTTAGGAGCATTCATGGTTATTTTAAACTCCTTTGTATTTCTCTGTGGCTTGTGCCGTTATTGTTATTTAAATTTCACTTTAAATATGTAAGAGAGCTTATTAACCAAGAACTGATTCATATATCAAGTGGGTAGAGCACAGAATTTAATTACCTATTAACTGTTTGTCAGAGGGGTTGTGAATTTTAATATCTGCAAAGGCTTTTACCATGCTGGGATAAAAGACAATCAAGACTAATGCATCATTAGCAACAGGGCAACCACAATCTACATGCACCAGTTTGAAAGTACATCTAAAATACCATTTCAAATTTTGTAAGAAGACATGTAAATGTGCCACATCACAGCTACCACACAAAAAAGAAATAATTTAGATTTGTACTAATGCTTTTTATAGTCAATGACTTCTGGGTAAAATATTTTATCTTTGTTAATGGAACTTAATGTTCAGCTTCATTTTAGGAGAGTTTTTGTTTTGATTTATTGCTGCGGTGGTTGTTAACACAATTAGCCCCCAAATTACTTTATCTCTAAAGTATGCCAATATTTCATGGTAAAACCACTGCATTGTCCCTTAATTCCCATGATCCAATCCATGAAAATACTTCTTTTCTTTTAAAAATCACTCAAATCAAATTTAATTTTCCTACTTATCACCGTGATCACCGTCCAAACGCAAACCAATCATCTCTGGCCTAAAATAGTTCCATGCCTTCTTACTCTACCTGTAGTTATTCTTCCTTCTCTCTAGCAGCTCTCCATGCTACAGATTTTTTTCTTTCTAAATAAGACCTAATCATGTCACTTTCAACTCTACAACCTTCAGTGTCTTCCCATTGTCCTTAAAGCCCACACTCCTTAGCACAGCCTTTGAAATCCTGGTCATTCTGGTCCCTCACCTACTCCAGGTTCCTATTCCAATCACTGCTCAGGCTCCCTTCTTTGCCAAACTCACCTTCTTTCATTCCCTGGTACTCCTGATCTTTCCTGGTGCTGCTTTCTCTGCCGGGAATATTTTTCCCACTGTTTTTTGCTAGTTACTTGTACTCATCCTTCAGAGCTCATCCGTCTCTTCCTCATGGAAGCCTAGCATGACTTCCTTAACTAAATTAAATCTGTTTTCTATAATTTCTCAAAGCACCATGTGTGTCTCTTCATTACCACAAGGACAGTTTTACATTTATTTGAGTGATTATTTGATCCTTCTGCTTCTCCCACGAGACTGTATACTCCATGAGGCACCATTTGTTCACCATTAGAGTCCCAGCTCCTAAACAGTGTCTGGCACATAGATGCTCAATAAATATTTGTTAATTCTATTCTATTAATGTTTCCTCTAGATTAACCACTGCACTAAAGTAATAAATAAAGATTTTGAAAAGCAGAATCCTAAAAAATGAAACCACTTTCCAGAAATAATTTTATTAGTTTAATTATTAAATCTGATAATACAGAATTACATGAGATCAGAAGATTTATGTTATAAAACTTTTCACCAGCAATAATATTTTTACTGGCACATATCAATGTCACCCTCTCCTTTGAACTGTTACTATGAAATAATCATAAAAATAACATGATATTTATTGAATGCTTACTATGTACAGGCACTGTGTTAAGTGCTATATATGTATTATCTCATTTAATCTTCATAATACCCTCGGCATAGGTATTATTAAACCCATTTTACTCATGAGAAAATTAAGGCTCAGAGAAGTTAAGTTGACTTGCTCAGTCAGACAGCTACTAAGTGGTAGAGGCTGTATAGCCAATAGTCAGCCCAGATCTGTCTGACTCCTGATTCCTTTCCCCATCATTTCTTAAACACGAACATCAGTATACTAAGAGATACTAGGACATCATAGGCTATGTGAGACCAGCTCTGACTTTGAGACTCAGTTGCAGCACTGACAAGCTATTTGATCTTAGACGAATTATATAACCACCTCACTCCCACCCCCAACCCTCAGCTTCTATGAGTATAAAATGGAAATAATAGCATCTATCATGCAGGGTTGCTGTAACAGTTAGGTATACTACTACACTGTATATAACGTGCCTGACATATGATAGTCAATAAATCACTTTTTATTATTGCCTTATATGGTGTCTTTATTTTTTTTCAAGTAACTTGTATTTGGCAACATTGTGTTTTAGATTGTCCAGGATAGTCCTCATTCCTATGATTCAGAAGCACAGTCACCAAAGATATATTTGCCAGAGCATGTGTCCTAGTTTTTTGGTTTAGAAAATAGGATCGTTATACTCAAATATCATTTAGTCTAGTGCTATGCCTATAAAAGATACCTAATAAATCCATGTTAAATAACTGAATGATTATTGTACAGCAAATGTTTGAAGAATTCACAGGTAAACAGAAAAATCTACTTAAAGTGGATCAGAAAGAATAAGCAGAGTTCACAAATTACCTCTGAGTTTTATCTCTGATTTATTCAGTTCTGAAAATATAGATCCACTTTCGTTTTTACAATTTGATGCAATAATGAAAAAGCAACATCACTGTCTTCACATTTAAGTCTATATTACTGATTAGTCATAAAGTTCGGATTCACCATTCATACGAGCAAAATAAATGAGCAAATATAATGTTAAAATGATGCACAATATTTAATCATGCTCATGGGAAAATACAAAAAAATTTTATTTAACTGAAAGAAATACATATGATTCAAATTGTTTACAAAAGTGCTGAAAGTTAATTGAACTATCTGGATGATGATAAACATATACAGGAACTCTCCAAAGTAATTACTGAAAACAACTCTGCTTTCAAAGCTATGTAATTTTTTCCCCCAATTTCTCCCTCAGGGAGAAAGCCAAATTAGGTACTACAGTTTAAAACCAGATTCATGAGGTCTACAACTGATATATACACTATGTATGAAATTTAAAATTATAACTCAGTTTATATCAATCAGCAGTATTGATTTAAAACCTATAATTAGTGCTAATGTAAAGTGCCAATCGTTTTCTTATTTTATTGACTTGCTAAGTAGGGAAAAATTTCACACACACAAAAGTTAAATTCTATAGCAAATTCATTTTGAGTGTCTAACACTTCCAAAGTTTTATCCACCCTGATTTAATACTGATATGAATTAACATATTATACACGTTTTAAATTAGAAATTTATAATGCTATATTTAAACCTGTGTACTTTTATAAATGGTAGTATTGTAGAAAACCACGATTATGATTTTAATCTCATAATTATTATTTATTTTATATTTATAATGTAATGAATAATTATTAATTGCCATTACATTCCTATGAATATGACCACATTTTATTCCTATTTTATAAAAGATTAATATAAGAATGCATATAGGATATCTACTAGTAACAAGGCCAGGAAAAAGATGAGTTTCTACTATGTGATTTTGGCATCAGCTTCCTAATTCTTACTTCAAATCTGGATGTTAAAAAAATTATTCCCACATGGAAGACACAACTAAAGCTAAGCAATAGCCCCATAATAAAGAACTATTTTATATTTAAACAATACATCCTTTCCAAATGTAAGTACTTGTCAATTAATTTGGTTAGGAAAAAGACCACTTTTGGAGATAAGCTAATTAATCTGTCTCCCAGGTGGGATTTGAAAGCCATAGGGAGAGGCCTTTCTCAAACCTCTTCCCAAGGCAGCTGTCAGCCACTGACGTGTTAGCTTGAATCACTTTATCAGTTACCAACCCAAGTAAGACTTGCAGGAAACAGGAGCTCAGTGCGGAAAGGGAAAGAAAGGGACAGCTGCCGGGCTAGTGAATCTGCAGTGGAGACAGTAGGCAGTTTGGGGAGCAGTCCTTGGAAGAATGGAGAATGTGGAAAGATGCCACAGAAAAGGAGATAAAGGATTCATGGAGAAAAACTTCACCTAGTTCACAATTTTTCAAATAAGCTGGAGTATTTAGACAGTTGATTCCAAGCCGTATTCAAAATAGTCAAACTGTAAATACTAGATGCAGTTACAGATAACGAAAGTTCTAAACAGCTAAGAAATACTTAAATAATTACCGTTTTTTGGTGTTGGAAAGTTATAGGCTGAATTTCATGTTGCTGTGAATGTATTCTATTTATTCAACTGTTTTTTTCCTTCTAGCAGTTAAAAACCAGTAACTTACAGGAAAACAGTAGTATAATCTCAACATTCTATTAAAGCCGCCCATAATCAGTCGCTGAGCCAATACTGAAGTGGTAAGGTGATTTACTGTCAGTTACAGTGACGTAAAGATATACATGTGTTTTTAATCTCTTTTATTAGAAAAGATGAGATTACTCAACCCTTAAGTTATTGCAGAAAAACATATTCTTACTCTTTCTCAGTTATTCTTTGTACCCAGTTCTGATATATAGGCTATAATCAGGTGTTGAGTTCAAAATCTGAAAACGTAATATAGATAAAGTATTTGGGGGAGGGTATATGTCCATATTTTTGTCTGTTTCAGATATGTGCAGGGATGCCAAAGACAGAAAAGAAAGCCTATATTCAATAGGCCCTCTGGGCACTACTGAGCCCAAGAAGCTCTCCTCAAAGAATAGAGCAGAGGACCTAGAAAAGGATCATCCCCCCCACCCTTCTTTTTTTCATATTTCCCTGAAGGAAATCAAAGTGTTTTATTAAAACAAAACGAAACAAAAAACCAAAAACCACCACCACAGACACACAATAAGGATGGAATTAACAAGAGATGAAATTGCTTAGTCAGCAGCTTCCAAGCATCATTTCAAATCTGAGTCTTCGATATCCCCCTGACAACTTGAAGGCAGGCAGGAAGGTAGGCTTTACCCACTAGTGTAGCAAAGAACAACAGCATATAAGAGAGCAGTTTGTATGGTGCTTCCTCACTTATGCCCTGAAGTCTGGCAGGCTGGGGTTTGAATTCTAACTCTGGCACTTTAACAGCTGTGACTAAGCAATGTGTGTCAGTGTTTATTTCCTGATCCTGTGCCTATTTCCTGATCAGTAATGGAAGTTAGTGCCTTCCTCAGAGGGTTGTTCTGAGGATCAAATAAAATAGGCACCTGGCATGGAGTAAATATTAGCTCTTCAGGCATCATAATTAGCTCTCTCCCCTACCACTATTCTGAAGTTGGAAAAGGCAGATTTTGAGGCAGATCATAAAATATGTTACGACTGGCTTGTTGATAAATATTTGTTGAGCCAAGTCTGCCTTTAGCATTCTAACTGTATGCCCAAGATACTGAAGATGTTAAATTTCTGTCTTGATAATAAATATTCTTTCTTTATCTTTCACCCGCAGATTCTCTTCAGGAGTTTGTGGGAAGAAACGCTTCAAAGAAGAAATAGGTCTACTGCTTGAGGGAAATGATATGATTTTAGTAGCTGAAAAAAAGAGAGTTGAGCTGCTTGATTACTATATTGCTTCCATCTTCTAAGCAAAAAGAAATATTTTCAAGCTGGAAAAAAATCAAACTACTACTTGGAAACAGGTCTCCAGCCCCTTCAAGATAAAACTCTGAGCATTATCCACACCCCTAGGACAAGCTTTAAAAATCTGCAAATCCGTAATATCAGTATCAGAAATTCAGAACTTTAAGGCCAGCTACACACAGAACTTCATGCACCCCATCCAATCTACTTCATTCACACAAGAGTGTGTATTGGTTGGGGACATACATATCGCCACCTTCAGATGGAAAGTAAACTCCTTGATTATTCAAGTTTGTCCAAGTTCAGCACACTGTGGTACTTCATTCATGTATGTTAAGTGAACAAACCTAAAGGCAGACTAGAAGCTCACAATATGTCAAGAAATAACAAGAATTAGCCATTCCAACAGAGTTCAAGACTCCAGGACTCCTGAGAATTACACATTTAGATGCTGGAAAAATTTGGCCATTGATTTCAGTGTCAGTGTTAGTAATCTCTGAGAAATAGTGTTTTAATAACGGATAGCGGTGAGCAGGTTTCTGGAAAGCTGTAGACTGGTTACTTTTCAAATGTTCAATAGTATATATTTCAATAATTATGCAACGTAAAGCTTGATTCTGATAGCCTGCAACATGGAAGTACATAGTGATTATTAGAAGCCAAAATGTATTCTCTCAGAATGTCATTCAAAATGAATCCCCTTTCCTCTTTTGCTGAAGTTACTGGGTTGGTGTATCCGGGGACTTCTATAGACTGCCTTCGCTAATCACCATGGGTGAACAGTAAGAGGAGCTGACCGCTATGAGAGCCATTCATGAGTATGGAATTTTAACTGTACAAGGAAATAAAATCTCTCAAATCAAACCTGGAACTAGTAGGCAGGGATCAAATTATATCAGGTTCATGAACAGGAATTTTTAAGGCCGTAGTACAGAAACACAGGCAGGAATCAATCTATGGCTGCTTATTAGAAATGGCAGACAAGTCAGAAACCTTTACTGGGTGTCAGAACAGAAAGATGAAGAGGTGGTTATCAGGAAGCAAGAGTCGTTTATCAAGGAAACCAAAGAAATGGTGAGGGGAAAAGGCAAGCCAGGTAGGCATAACAACTAAGTTCTGGGGATACAAGTTACATGGATAATGCTTTTGGATCACAGTTTTTTTTCCTAATGACACCGCATCAGATGATAAAGGCATCCTTCCTGGTTTTTAAGTAACGAGGACCATAACAATGGCAAGCGGTAATTCTAGAGCACTGTTTCTCATCTCTGGCTGCAATTAGGGGTTTTAAAAAATACCAGTGCCAAGGGTCCCAACCCTAGACCAATTAAATCAATCTCTAGGGGTACAGTCCAACCTTCAGTATTTTTTAAAAGCTCCCCCAGGTGAATTTAATGTGCAGTGAAGGTTGTGAATTACTATCCTGCAGGGAAATCTCTATTGTACACTGCTCTCAAACTTTAAGGTGTATACAAATCACTTGGGGAATCTTGTTAAAATGCAGATTTTGAATTAGTAAGTCTGGGTTAGGGCCTGAGATTCAGAATTTATAACAAGTTCCCAAACTATATTAAGTGGGGTTGGTCCATAGGCCATACTTAGAGTAATAAGGCCTAGGACAATGCTATAGGCCTCTAGTTCTAGCCCTTTTCTGTTGAAAATTTTATATTGGATTAAGATCTATAGGCATGGTTATCAAATATTATGATCATACAAAAAAGAGAGATAGGGCTTCCCTGGTGGCGCAGTGGTTGGGAACCCGCCTGCCAATGCAGGGGACACGGGTTCAAGCCCTGGTCCGGGAAGATCCCACATGCCGCGGAGCAATTGCAGCCAAAAATATAGAAATAAAAAAAATAATAAATTAAAAAAAAAAAAAGAGAGATAGCAAAACAGTATCTCAGAATTAAGATTCAAAAATACTTTCACAAGCTGAAGTAAACAAGATGAAATTTATTCCTTAACAGGGACCATCTCAAATCTATCCTATAAGCTAAGACAATTCTGAAAGAAAAAAAGATATTAAAATATATTATAAAGCAATAATAATTTCACATTGTGGCAATGGCTTATGAATAGACAGATTAATTAAATTGAATAGTAATTAGAGAAATACATTTTAAATCAAAAGAATTTGGAATATGACAAAAGTGGCTATTTAATATGGGGAGGATTGTTCAGTTAATCAAATTGAAACAAAAGAAAAAATGTCTGGCTTATTTCACTTAGCATGATGTTTTCAAGGTTCATCCATGTTGTACCATGTATTAGAATTTCATTTCTTTTTAAGGCTGAATAATATTCCATTGTATGTATATGTGACATTTGTTTATTCATCTGTTGATGGGCATTTGGATTGTTTCTACCTTTTGGCTATTGTGAATAATACTGCTGTGAAAATTGATGTACAAGTATCTTTCTGAGTTCCTGTTTTCAATTCTTTTAGGTATATACCCAGAATTGGAATTGCTGGATCTTATGATAACTCTGTTTAATTTTTTGAGGAACTGCCATATTGTTTTCCAGTATGCATCATTTTACATTCCCACCAGCAATGCATGAGAGTTCCAATTTCTCCACATCCTCACCAACATTTATTTCCTTCTTTTAAAAATAATAGATATTGAATAATATTCCATTGTATGTATATGTGACATTTGTTTATTCATCTGTTGATGGGCATTTGGATTGTTTCTACCTTTTGGCTATTGTGAATAATACTGCTGTGAAAATTGATGTACAAGTATCTTTCTGAGTTCCTGTTTTCAATTCTTTTAGGTATATACCCAGAATTGGAATTGCTGGATCTTATGATAACTCTGTTTAATTTTTTGAGGAACTGCCATATTGTTTTCCAGTATGCATCATTTTACATTCCCACCAGCAATGCATGAGAGTTCCAATTTCTCCACATCCTCACCAACATTTATTTCCTTCTTTTAAAAATGATAGATAGGGGCTTCCCTGGTGGCGCAGTGTTTGAGAGTCTGCCTGCCAATGCAGGGGACGCGGATTCGTGCCCTGGTCCGGGAAGATCCCACATGCTGTGGAGCGGCTGGGCCCGTGAGCCATGGCCGCTGAGCCTGCGCGTCCGGAGGCTGTGCTCCGCAACGGGAGAGGCCACAACAGTGAGAGGCCCGCGTATCACAAAAAAAAAACAATAATAGACATCCCAATGGGTGTGAAGTAGTATAAGTAGTATCTTAGTGTAATTGTGGTTCGTGTTTCCCTAATGACTAACATCTTTCATGTGATCATTGGCCGTTATATATCTTCTTTAAAGAAATGACACAAGTCCTTTGCCCATTTTTAGATTGGGTTGTGTTTTTTGTTGTTGTTGTTGAGCTCTTATATATTTGGGATATTAATCCCTTATCAGATATATGATTTGCAAATGTTTGCTTTAATTCTGTGGGTTGTCTTTTCACTCTCTTGATAGTGTCCTTTGATGTGCGAAAGGTTTTAATTTTGATAAAGTTCAGTTTATCTATTTTTTTTCCTTCTGCTGCTTCTGCTCTTGTTGTCACATCCAAGACAACCCTACCAAATCCAATGTCGTAAAGATTTCCCCCTATATTTTCTTCTTAGAGTTTTATAGTTTTAGCTCTTACATTTAGGGCTTTGATCTATTTTGAATTAATTTTTGTATATGGTGTAAGTTAAAAGCCCAACTTTATTCTTTTGCAGCTGGATATCACCAGGCCTTCTACTAACATTTATTTTTCTCATTTATAAACAGGATTGTAATAGCTACATCCTACATTCTCTTTTAAACCTGTTATATATAACATCATATTGTTAGTAAGATGACTACACTGTGGGCAATTTAAGAAGTAGATTTTAATTCAATAAGACATTTTTTGTTGATTGTATTCCGTAGGTTGACTACACTCTACACCACAGCGTCTTAGGGGCCTATAAAGAAAGACATCAGCTGTGTGGAAAGAAGAAGTGGACCAGGGGCTGAATTCAAACAAACAAACAAACAAACAAAAATACCACCAGGGGTTGTTAGGAAGAGGAGTCAACTCTAGAGATGAGCGCTATCTTCACCAATAGGTTTGGAGACACGTAGTGTTAAGACCCCAGCTACCATTAAGGACTTTTATAATTAGAAACACAGTCTAGAAGAGTCCTCTGATGCTCTTGTGGAATAAAGGCATTTCTTGGTAGTTTGCAGCATATCAGTTTTGTTTTCTGCCCAGCGTTAATCCGGGAATTTTACCACTCCCCCGGGCTGAGCGGCGCGGTCGCCCTCCCGCCAGGCCCGCGCTCACCCCTGGCGTCCGGGTCGCCCTGGTCGCGGTCCTCGCATCCTCCCCGGGGTCCGCCGCCCCTCCGCGGGTCTTCCCATCCTCCCTGCCCTCCTTGGAGCCGGCCGCTCCTCTTGAGCCGCGGGACCCGCGCATCTCGCGGCTCCTCCGCAGCCGCCGCTCGGCTGCAGAGGCCAGCGCTCCACCCCGAATAACCCCGTGGCAGTTTGCGGGGCTGTGTTGTTTCAGCTCCCGCAGGGCGAGCCCTCCGGCATGGGGCCCGGCCCTGGAGTGTGGCTGTGAGCCCCAAGAGACCTGTAGACCTCTTCAGACCACCGTGTATCTTTCAGGACAGGATTTCTGCGGACAGCATTTGGAGTGTCTCCCGCCAAAAGCAAAACACTCGGGACGACAGAACCTTAACTCTGCTCTTCCCCCCAGCAGAGCTTCAGAAGGTGGGGCAGGTCGCGGTTGAGCAAGGGAGGCTGGGTCGCTGGGTCGCTGGGTCGCTACAGGGATGGGGATACGGGTGGCGGCAAGCAGAAGGGACCTGAGCACGTTTACAAATCCAGCCTCTCGTGAGGTTATGAATCGTGGCCTGGTCCGACGGTTATGACCTAGTGAGACAATTACCCACCCCTGGGTACCTACACAGCACTGCCTTTGATTGAACGATACCTTTTCAGAGCAGATGCTCGGGCTACCTCCTTTAATATGTACATGTGGGGTGGATATCATAAGTCATAAACTTTAGTGAGAAGTAGGCTGATACTCGTCAAAAATTAAAAAGCAGAAAAGAACCTCAAGATGATTATGCCTAAAAAGCCTGCTTACAGACAAAATCATAGAAAACGTATTCTCTTCTTGAAGATTCCTAAGTATGGAGATTTAAAAAGATTATTTAAAAAAAAAAAAAGATTATTTAGATAGTTAAGTTCTTCAACACATGTAAATGTAATTCACGTATGAGTAAGGCAGCGTGATAATAACGGGAAAAGTCAAGAACTTGGAATCAGGGCAAACGTAATTGAGTCCCGGTTCTGCCTCTTTTTAAATTGCGGACTTGGGCAAATCACCTAACCTCTCCCCGACTTAATTTCGTCATCTTTAAAATAAGAATAAGAATAGCATCAACGTTATAATACTGTTACAAGAAATAAATGAGGTAGAGTATATAAAAAGTATATTGTAAAGTGCTATATAAATATTAATTTTTCAACAAATTTGTGTTTTGTACCCAACTTACACTGTAGGCATTTTTCCCCAGAACCACTTATTTCTATTTTTTATCTTTATAATCAACATTGACACTTTTCCTTTTCTCTACATCATTGTATTGGTCACTGCACACCACTTTAAAATGGTTTTTTGTCATCATGTTCTATAACTTTAATTTTGATAAGGCCAACCTTATGAAAATTTATTATTTTCTGTGAGCCATGACATTTACAATTCAGGTGCCACAAAGTGGATGGTGGTGCCTGTTTTATGGTTGTGTGGGCTTACTGACTAGCATATTCTCTGATTTGGATAAGAGAATATAGATTAGTCTATAACCTAGCCAATTTTTTCTATCATACCTATTAAAAAAATAATAGTCCTAAAGTATGAACTACTTAATGACTAATGACATATGTTGGAGACACACAAACACATATTCAAAGCTCTTTCCTCACTCAATTTCAACTTTTTTTTTTAATAAAGGGATTCTTTAAAAAAAAATAAATTTATTTATTTATTTTTGGCTGCGTTGGGTCTTTGTTGCTGTGCACTGGCTTTCTCTAGTTGCAGCGAGCGGGAGCTACTCTTTACTCCTTGCGGTGCACAGGTTTTTCATTGAGGTGGCTTCTCTCTTTGCGGAGCATGGGCTCTAGGTGCGCGGGCTTCAGTAGCTGTGGCACGCGGGCTCAGTATTTGTGGCTCATGGGCTCTAGAGCACAGGCTCAGTAGTTGTGGTGCACGGGCTTAGTTGCTCCGTGGCATGTGGGATCTTCCCAGACCAGGGATCGAATCCCAGTACACTGCATTGGCAGGCGAATTCTTAACCACTGCACCACGAGGGAAGTCCTCAACTCTTTTTAATAACAACTTGCCAAAACCATCAGAGGTTCTTTTGGAGTTGAAGCCAGAGCTGGAATGTTGCTGCTATTAGAATGGATGAAATGTGAAGGCAGTAGAGAACTACTGGAGTGGTGCATTCCTGAAAGCCCTGAAGAACAGGTGGGTCAAGTTACCAAAATAGAGCAGGTTGGGTAGGAACCAGAAAGGAGTTGTGGTATGCTCAGCATTAATCACTGGGATGTCAGGGAGAATGTTGACATCAAGTCAGAACAAAAATGAGCCAGGAAATTAGGAGACCAAAAATGATGCCTTACCAGGGCAGCAGTTAGGGACCAAGATGAGTCAGGCTGCCATGGGAAAAAGCCAATGTATCCTTGTATTAAATCTTGTATGCAAATGAATGCCACCTGGAAACTAGAATCTCCCTTTGGGTTGATGTCAAGAGCTTTCCACAGTTGTCTTCCTTTTTAAAAAATCTGGTATTTATTGGGCACTTGGTATGTGCCATCAGTGTTCTAAGCACTTTATTTGTATTATCTCTTGTAATTTTTATAACAATCTTATGAAGTAATCTATTTATCTGCATTTTATAGAAGAAACTGAGGCAAAGGAGGTTAATCAGCTTGTCCAAGCTTACTCACCCAATAAATATTAGAGCTGTGACTCTATTTCAGGCAGACCTCAGAGCCTATGCTCTAAACCACTATAGTACATGGCTCGCTGCAGTTTTAACTCATGCTTATCAACTATCACCATTTCACCAGGCTCAGCCTTGAGAGAGATGGCTAGAGACTTGCATATCAGGTCCAGATATTATTTAGTCTATTTTTTTTTGTTAAGGACATAATATTTTAATAATTTTTAAAGAAGTATAACTTAAGGGGAAAAAATCTTTAACTTTATTCCCTTTGAGGTTAAAAAGCCTCTATATAGTTTGCTGCATAAAAGCACTTGAAATTTTGCCATCAGAATTCTTCATAGTGGATTCTGCTCAATTTTGTTCATTTATGGAAGACAAGTTAGCTTTATTGTTCCTCCTTCAAGGAAAGACCACATTTACCTCTCTGCATTCTAAACTCTCAATCCCTGCATCTTTTCTTTCTGGGGGCATATTGGATTTAAAGGGATTTCAGGATATCCAAATGAAAATGTCAGCAAATGAGATATGTGGGGTTAGAAATCAAGAGAAATTAGGACTAGAGCTATGAATTTGGGTGTTACTCATGGAGAGGTTATAGTTTAAGTCGTGGGAAAATATTCAAAAAATGAAAAAAGAGAGCTCAATCCAGATAGAAAAGACTTTATAGATCATTCTAGTTCAGTCCTTTCCACAAATCTCAACTGCCCAGAACAAAAAAAATCCAGCTCTACTGCTGTACCTGTGATGATGGAAACTCATTATCCCCTGCATTAGTTTCCTCTTGTCACTGTAACAAATTACCATGAATTTAGTGGTTTAAACAACACAAAAATACAGTCCTATGGTTCTGGAGGTCAGAAGTCCAAAATGAGTTTCACTGGGCCAAAATCAAAGTGTTGGCAGGGCTGAGTTCCCTCCAGAGGCTCTAGGGTAGAACCTACTTCCTTGCCTTTTCCCGTGTCTGGAGGCTGCCTGCATTCTTTGGCTCATGGCCCCTTCCTCCATCTTCAAAACCAGAAACATAGCATCTTCACATCTTCCTTTGTCTCTGGCCCTCTGCTTCCATCATCACATCTTCTTTGATTTTTCTGCCTCCCTCTTTCATCGTTTAAGGACCATAGTGATTACACCAGGCTTATCTGGATAATCCAGAATAATCTCCTTAAATTAATCATATCTGCAAAGTCTCTTCTGCCATGTATAGCAACATATGCAGGGGCTCCAGGGATTAACATATGGACATCTTTGAGGGCCATTAGTCTACCACACCCCCCAAAGTAGCCCACATCCTCATGGCTAGAAAGTTCTTATATTGAGCTAAACTTTGCCTACATTTTGTGCATTGACCCAGGCTTTGTCTTCTGAAGTCACAAATATTAAGTTTAATATCTGCCACATAACTCTCCTTCAGATACTTGAAGATATATTGACCCCCTCTCCCCCAGACAAAACCATTTCTTCAGTAGCTTAATAGGATATAGTTCAAAATCCTATTATTTTGGTTGGACTCCTGTGGAAAACTTTGTTTTATCAATGTTTATTTGAAAATGTGGTGTGGGCTGATCAAGCAAGAATAGGTAGGGCCAATATTCCTCTGGTTCTAAGCACTGAATTTTAATTAACGAAGCCCGTGATTGTAGTCTACTAAATTGTTGTCTTTCCAAATACTACTGAAGGACATGTTTACCTGAGCTATAACTGTAAAGTTGATTTTTAACTAAAATACTGGCTTTTACAATTAGGTTTATCAAATAATTCTTTAATGTCAATGAACAAATTAATAATCCTTAACTACATGTGATCTACACACTTAATTACATGTGAGTTCCTATCCAAATCATTAATAAAAAAGTTAAGTGTGATGGAGCCCGTAACAGAGCCTTGCAGAGTAACTGAAGGACTCGTCCAAGAGAACATTTATCTGCTTTCTTGGGCCTAAGTCCTTCAAACAGGATCTAACTGCGTTATAATCTGAGCCACAGTTTTTCATCTTGTCCACAAGGAGTTCAATGTTTTATGCTCTTCATATAGCATTTTCCTTGACTACCAATCTACCAATATTATCTGAAAAAGAAATAAAGTTAGTGTAGTTTACGTTATTTTTGGTAAACTCAGGCTGGCTGCCAGTGATCAACATCTTCTCCTTAAGTGCTCTCAAATCACCAATGAAAATACATTCTAGACTTTTTCCTGGTACTAATATTAAGTTTGCCAGAATACAGTACGCAGACTATATTTTCCTTCCCTTGTTGAAAATTGTCTTGTTCTGACTTTACAGTCTTTGGATTCCTCTCTTCTTCCTTATAGTTCCTCAACTGTGAATCATTGTGATGATGTACAGCAGGAATGGCCTCATCTGGAAACCCTCTTGGTCCAGGCTGGGTTGTGAGGCACGTTCAACTCCTCAGAGACTAATAGTAAGGAACACAAAGAGTAGTTTCATCATGTGAGAGGGATGGGGTAGTTGGTATATGTGGAGGCTGTATCAATGATTAAGTACAAAATAAATAAATTTCATTATTTTCAATTTAATTGTTTGTTTACTTAGCTTCCTTACAAGTCTACAAAGAAGTTAGAAGGTGACTAGAGGAGCAATAGGAACCTTTTTGTTCTGAAGCGTAGAGATCTTTGATCAAGTACATACTGGCAATAGGCTTACCAATATATAACCAACACAACCAACAATGAATAGGTTTTTATCACAATTTATCACTTTCCAGGATAAAAAATCCTTATTTTTACATGTGAATAGTTTATACTCATACCATTAATTAAGAAAATATGGCAACAGAAGCATAATCTACAATTTTGATGATTTTTAATAAATAATCTGGTGAAAGACTTTTAGTGTGATAGATGCAATTAGGTACATGCCTGGTTTGGGCACTGGTGCTCTGAAACATTTGTGGAGGTTATAAATTTAGTCTGTTTCCATAATATAAGAATATATAGATATTGAACAAAGACTAATTTAAAAACTAACTAATTTAAAAACTGACTTTTAAATGTCAAATGAGAAAGGTTTTTGGAAATGGTTATTCTCCTCTTGGGAAAACTTGCTCATGGTAGACTTCCAATTGATATTTGTTAAATTATTAAAAACTTGATAGTACCATCCAAATTATTGGTTTAATTTAAATTTGTCTATGTTAGCAAACTTTCTCTCTAGCTGCTAAGGGCAGCATTAATAACTTGCATACAGAGAGAGAGAGAGAGACACTTATGTAATGAGATGCCATAGACATTTCTAATAATTATATTTTTATGAAAAAAATATAGAGAAAAAATCCTCAATTGTTTAGATATTGAGATGTCTTTGCATTGTTTTAGATTTTTCAGCTTGTTTTTCTTAGTTTTTATAACATATTTCAGCAAGGAAAAACTTTAAAAACCTCTGGCATGTATAGCACCATGTTTTTAATTAGAATGCAAAGACTATTTATTCTCTTATAATGCTAGGTAGATGTGTTTATTAGAGCATAAACTCTCTGAGCATAGAACTTTGTGCTATTTGTCTTTATAGCCCCAGTACCTGGGGCAGGAGGCGTTCAGTAAACGTTTGTATAAATGAAAACATCACCTTTCAGATCATCTGTATGAAGAGAACAGAACAAAAGAGGATGTATAAAGATTTTCACTTACTTAATTTAGTACATCTTCTTTACAGATGTTTGGTGTTTGTCGTCTCTGGAGAGCAAAAGTGGTCTGAAGCTGAAGGGATAGTTCTTCATGACTTAAGCAATGAAGAGAAATGAAGAACTGTTCCATGTTTACCCATTTGACTTGCTCTTAAACTTTAGTCTGAGTTCTTTATATCCCCTCCACAAAATGCGCCAAGTCAGTTAAGTAAGGTTAACAAGAAGCTTTGAGGATATGTGAATGAATGTGAAAAACTATTCATTATAACAGCTACATAAACATTGTACACATTTAAGAAAAGAATAGTGGTATTTAAATTTTATATGTATACCAAATTAACAAATCCTCTTTGGTCTATATCATTCTAAACAGTATTTTTATACCTACAGTTTGGGATTTTGACCTTTTGGTTAATCCAGAAATTTGGTCCAGTAATTTCTTTCACACATGTGTGCATGGGTGTGTGTGTGTGTGTTTGTGTGTAAATTTTGGTTTTGCTCTCACGTCGGGATTTCTCACTTGTCTCTGGCAGTCACAGATAACATTACTTCACAGAACCACTCTAGGAGGCGGTTTAGAATAATTATTTAGCTTTATGGTCTTGTGAAGCTAGATTTTTTTTTGATAGAATGTATGTAATATAAATCTTTCTCATTAAAGTCCTCCTAACAATAGAGAAAAGTAAATATTACTATCTCAACTTTCTACAAAAGATCTGGAAACCAGTGTAGCCCTAAGATGTTCATCTTTTTCAAGTCCCATTTTTAGCTTTAAAAATTCATGGACTGGGCTTCCCTGGTGGCGCAGTGGTTGAAGTCCGCCTGCCGATGCAGGGGACACGGGTTCATGCTCCGGTCCGGGAAGATCCTGCATGCCGCGGAGCGGCTGGGCCCGTGAGCCATGGCCGCGGAGCCTGCGCGTCCGGAGTCTGTGCTCCGCAGTGGGAGGGGCCGCGACAGTGGGAGGCCCGCGTACCGCAAAAAAAATTAAAAATTAAAAAAAAATAAAAAATTCATGGACTATTTTGCCAGAATACATATGTTCATTATCTTGATTGTGGTATTGCCACAGGTATGTACATATGTCAAAACTCATCAAGTTATACACTTAAAATGTACAGTTTATTGTACATCATATATCCTAAGAAAATTGTAAAAAAAAAAATGTAGCTTCGTGGAAGAATGAGTGAACTATAGTAGCACAAAACATAGATGAATGCCACAAACATAATGTTCAGCAAAAAAAGCCAGATACAAGAGTACATGATATGTGATTCACTCTTAAGGGATGGTAGTAACTCAAAAGGAGTATAATGAGGTCTTCTGAGGCGATGGTGATTTTGTTTCTTGAATTGGATTACATGGGTCCATTTACTTCATGAAAATTCATTGAACTGTGCTTTTATGCACAGGATCTCTGTGGTGAGGGAATAGTTCTGAATCTTGATTATGGTGGTAGTTATACAAATCTACAAAGATGTGATAAAATCTCGTAGATTTTATATACACACATACAAATGAATGCATGTAAAAGTGGTGACATCTGAGTCTGAGTGGTGAGGTCTGTGGATTGCACCAATGTGCAATCAGTTTCCTGGTTTTGATATTATACTACAGTTATGTAAGATGCTACCATAGGGGGAAACTGGGTGGAAACTCTCTGTACTGATTTTTCAACTTCCCGTGAATCTATAATTATTTCAAAATAAAAATTCTATTGTGTAAAGTAGTATTTTAGTATGTGAGCATCTTTTGAAGTTTCTACTTATATCCCCTTTCTAGAAATTTCCCTCCTCCCCCCGCTCAGGATTGCGGTGAAAGCTGTTATGTTCAGTCTAAGTGGTCCCAAACCTAGATGGCAGTTGACTAGTCCAGGGGTGGGCATCTATCCTAATGAGGGAATTAGAGCCTTTTCCTGAAAAAATGGCATTTGGACTGGGAGCTGTCTCTCCTCATGTGCCTATACCTTGTGAATTCAAGAGCTTTCCAGAGTGTCCTGTTTTCCATTGTGTAGTCAAGGGTAGCAGAAGAACCTGGTCTACAGAGAAAAGGTGGTATGAAGTAGATGTACAAAAAACAGGAGACACAGGAGAGGGAGAGTCCTTTGGACACTCCTGGCTCCTATGTGCAGCTGAATTCCCGTCCTTTGGTTTGCAAGAGCCTTCTATGCCTTTATAATAAATTCATCTTCCTATCTAAAAGAGATCCATTTGGATTTTTATTACTTGCAATCATAATGAATCCTAATAAATACATCTGGGAAGATAAAACCATATTTATCCTGAGGCTTACACTTAGAATATGTTTTTTTTAATTTTTAAATTGAAGTATAGTTGATTTACAATGTTGTGTTAATTACAGCTGTGCAGCAAAGTGAGTCAGTTACACATATATGTACATTGTTTTTAAATATTGTTTTCCATTATGGTTTATCAATTTTTTTTTAATTTAAGAAGTATGACTTTACAGTATCTGAGATAAAGATTTCCACTTCCCCATAGTGCAATCTCACAGGATGTACAAAAGATTTAACCCATCCCTCACATTTTCAGGTGAGAAAACTGAAGCCAGAAAAGTTAAGGGACTTAGCCAAAGTCATACAGCCAGTTTCTAGAAGATCCAGAATCACTGTCCTGTTACCTCTCTCACTCCAATATTGCATTGTATGTCCTGGAGGGAGGCCCCAGGATGCTCCATTGAAGGTTTTATTTGCTTGTTTTTAGTGTAGAAGCTGCATAACTAATGACTCAGAACGTGGTTAATAAGGACCTACTTGAGAGATCAAATGAATAAGGGGTAGGGAATAGGGCTATTAATAGAGTTATAACTATAAGCAGTTAATACTAAGAAAAACGTTAACTTTTATCATTATTAGTCATAGAGATATTCCATTTATGATTAGGACAGATATACATAGTCTTTTGAAAGTCAAAGGAAACATAACTTCAGGACAGATTACTTGAACGCTTTTATTCAAATAGTGAGTATCTAGAATTGAGGGAAAAATTTAAGACTATGTTAAACAGGATGTCAATACTCAGTTTGACGTACACTCCCTGAGAGGTGGAGGTTTGCTCTGAAACTTCCTGCTTGGTCATAAAGGGGAACAAAGCAACTGGAACACGTTAGTCTTTCTCTCTCAATCTGGTCCAATGTGGTTGATGAAAAATGCTGATTTGGGATTATTCTTAAAAAACAAAAGTAGCTGAAACACAGCTTCGTGTTGACTGTATTTCAGGGGGCACCTGTAAGGTAGGAAAGAAGTATTTACCCAGTTTTTAAATAAAGAGAAATCTGATAAACACGTGACTTGCTGGAAATCAAAGCACTGAATAGAAAAAGTGTAACTTGCAGCTTTCAGTTTCTATGTTCCCTTAATGGAAGTAACTGCTCTTATCACTGCCAATGCATTGACCCCCTAAAGTTGTAGCTGTCTGCTTTTTGATGAAAGTTGTCTGTTGATCGCGCCCCAAATGTCTCTGCTGGCGCTGTGGACCATCACATAGCCCTCTGTTATGCGTACCTGTAACTCTCACTACTCTTGTTCTCCCCTAAACCACAGATCGTCCTATCATTTTAGTAATTCCACTTGTAGAGGGACGTTTTAATATTAATTTCCCAAGAGTAGGGAACCCAGCTCCATCACCCCTCAGGTGCATACGGGTTGTTCTTGGTCTTGATTCCCTGGAGCTGTACTCTCCCAGAGAGCAAGCGCTCACTCACTCACATGCTTGAGACCTTAATACCTTTGGGCTAGGGGGAAAGAAAAAATTTTCTCACTATACAGTTGCCTAAGAAAGTAAATAACTAAAAAAATATAAAAAAGGAAGGAAGGAAGGGAGGGAGGGAGGGAAGGAGGAAAGGAGGGGAGGGGGGGGGGGGG
>NW_020175017.1:8109736-8149173 GCF_003031525.2 Neophocaena asiaeorientalis asiaeorientalis | reverse complement strand
TAAAAAAGGAAGGAAGGAAGGGAGGGAGGGAGGAAGGAGTAAAAAAGAAATAAATAAAGGCTTCCTGGTTTCTTAAGATGTCTTCTGAGGGAGGGGTGTAAACAGGGCAGGAAAGGCTTCTTTGACCCTCATCGCAAGTACATTTCTTCTTGTACTTGAGTAGAGCCCCAACGCTTTCATATTCCATTGGCTTCCCAGTGTCCACACTCCTTTCTGGAACATTTTCTATCTCTTCCTGGCCTGCAGCATTGCATCTTCATAATATTGTTTTGCAAACAAATATATCATGCCTGTGGCTTTGCTACTAGCATTTGGCATAATATTAATTCATAACCCACTCCCAAGTCCCCATCAGGCACAGTTCCAGCTTGCAACTCTGTCACAGAGTTATCCTTATAAGTGTATTCAATTTAATTAAGCAAACACTTGTTAAATAGAGAGATATGGTGAGATAAATTAGAACTCATAATCCTATAACTTTGAAGCTATGATAAATATCCGACATTGACAGATGATATTAAAAAGGTACAGACAATAAATAGACACTCAGAAAGTGATGACAGGAGAGAACAATTCCAAATGAGAATGGTGGGATTGTAGCAAAGTAGAACCTCATTTGAAAAAAATTACTATTCTTTTCTTTGATGACATAAAGAATACCAGCTTTTCATTCTTAAAAGTTTGAAAAACACAGAAAAGCAGAAAGAAAGAAAAAAATACCCACCCCTGAGATAATCACTTTTAACATTTTGGCATACACATTTTGATATTTCATTTACATACAGCCATCAACACACACACATACAACGGGGATCTTATCTATGCAACACTGTAACATTTTTTAACCTAATAATATATTGTGAATATTTACTTACATCCTGAAATATTCTTCTATATCTGACTGTCAATTCCAGAATATGGATGGTCTATACTTAATCCCTGCTATTAGACATTTAGTTTGTTTCCAGTTTTTAAACATAAGCAACACCATTGTTAACTACCATAAGTAAATCATTTTGTAAGTATCAGGTTATTTTCTTAAGTTCCTAGAAATTGAACTGCTTAGTTACGTATTTAAACATTTTAAGGCTTTTATGACTCTCCTACTCACAACATGTGAGGATTTCCTATGCTGATGGGTAAAACTTTTCTAGGGGTGACAATATCTCTTCTTTGAAAAGTTGATTTGTTTTGAAGATGCAGAAATTGTATAACAGAGATTTTCCTTGGTATGTCATACCAGGAAAGAGACACAATGCTCTATCCATTCTACCCTGCCAGCTTGGTGTTTGGGCGGGGAAGGGTACGTTTGTGTTTAAGGTGGTATCACACCCTTGTCACGTGAGCTACAATACGTAGATCAAAGAGGAGAAAAGTTCCGAGTGGTTCTTTTCATCTCCAGTTTGCTTGTGCTTAATGCCTTCTGTGCAATACTAAGCAGTCTACTACAAGTGGACAGTATGGGTCTTTCTTACCTGAATCTTCTCCCCTTCAAAGATAACAAATTCATTATTCTTTATTTCATCATTTTCATTAGATATTCATGAACTGAAAGATCAGGTCTACGCAAAGTTAGGGGATTTTTTTTGTATTTAATTGTAAACTATGTAATTTTTATTTAAAAAAGGAGAAAAAGAAAACCAAGTGGCATTAACTTGATTTGAGTATATGCGTGATGAGGGTTAATCCCTTCCTGTTTTTTTTTTTTTTTTTTCCTTCCTGTTTTAATGAGTATGGCATTAAGTGTATATATATCTTAATTTTTAGTGCAGTGCAACCTATCATTGAGAAATTTCAAAACTATTATTTAAGATGTTGATTGCATGATATATAGGTGTCATATGTGTGTCGTTTAACCTAAGACACACTTAGGAAAGGGGACAAAGTATATTGTGGCTTTATTACAAACCTGTATTAAGAAGTACATAGTAATATATATATGTATATATAGTAATCCTGGAATAACAATAGGTCATATATTATTGAAAAATATTATGTGAAGCAAAATTTCAGCTAGTGATTTATTTTGCTTGTCCAGCACTCACCACTCCCGCCCCTCCCCCAAGTAGAATATAAAGACTGTGAGCTTGTCTGTCTTGTTCACTGCTGCATTCCTATCTTGAACAGTTCCAGATCTGCAGTAAAAGGCTTACAAATATTTGCTGAATGAATGAAAAATAGACATAATTTTAAAAGAATAAAAAATGGCCTTAATTTATAAAAGTACTATAAACAAAAGCTCTAAAGGGATCCAGTTATAAAACAAACCAGATTTTTCAACAGAGTTGCATGTCTAATCTAATTCCAAACCTTAAAGTGGTAACATGAAAAAAAAATAAAGTGGTAGCACGCATTACTGGTTCTCAATGAATGATGTAGTTGGATATTAGTAGTAATAGTTAAAATGCAGGTGACTAATAGAGGCATAGAGGGGTTCATAATACCAGTGTCAAAGTTAGCCTTTGGGGTTCTGACTGAACATTTGAGAAAGGGCAGAGCATCAGTCCATGTGGGCAGGTGTTTAAGCCTAGAGAGGATGAAAAAGGAGGTAACTGCGGTAGTAATTTCTCTTTTTCTGATTTTGTGGGCTTCTATTTAACTTTTGTTTTTCACCCCTTATCATCCCAAATTAAAGGATCAATTAACTCCGGGGCACCTGAGTAACTGATCTTTGGTAACTTGATAACTTACATAATTTTAGGAGAATTAATTAAAATATGTTAAATGTAATGGAAGATTAGAAAGCCCTATCTTTTTCCAGATGACTACCATGTGTACCCTTTAAACTTGAACTTTTAGCCAAAGTCTTTAATATCAGAAAAAGGCAGATTTTTTAAAACTCATTTTTATTATAAAATATATACACCAAAGAGCATATAAAACATAAAGATTTTTAAAATAATGACTAATGTAACATCTATGTACCCACCAGCTTGAGAATAATTTCTTTTAAATATATATATATATATTTATATATATATTTTAATATTTTGGCTGTGTTGGGTCTTCGTTGCTGTGCGCAGGCTTTCTCTAGTTGTGGCGAGCGGGGGCTACTCTTTGTTGTGGTGCACAGGCTTCTCATTGTGGTGGCTTCTCTTGTTGCAGAGCACAGGCTCTAGGCACGCAGGCTTCAGTAGTTGTGGCACGCAGGCTTAGTTGCTCCACAGCATGTGGGATATTCCCAGACCAGGGCTCGAACCTGTGTCCCCTGCATTAGCAGGTGGATTCTTAACCACTATGCCACCAGGGAAGCCTGAGAATAATTTCTTAAATTAACTATTTATGAAAACTGTCAGATGAATTGTCTGTTTTCCAGTTGAGCTTTCACAGAATGGTTTAATTAAATACATAAGTCTATTAAAATCCACAGCTCTGATCATTTCTACTGCAGAGTACTTATTTCCAGAATTGAAGATAGTTACTACAGAGTTAGGAGTATACTATTTTTCAGAATAGTGGAGAGCTAATTAGATACTTACGGCTTGTAAAAATAAAACCTCATGATTTTTAAAAATATTTATTTATTTTAAATTTATTTTGTTATGCTGGGTCTTCGTTGCACCTTGTGGGCTCTTTGTTGCAGCATGCGGACTTCTTAGTTGCGGCATGAGGACTCTTAGTTGCGGCATGCATGAGGGATCTAGTTCCCTGATCAGGGATCGAACCTGGGCCCCCTGAATTGGGAGTGTGGAGTCTTACCTGCTGGACCACCAGGGAAGTCCAAAAGCCTCATGATTTTTTAATGGAAAAGTGTGACTGGAAACTACAGTTCTTTAAGATTAATTTCTAAACTCAGAAGTGAGGTCATGACACAATCTCTAGGCAAGTTTCTAAGATTTTTCTGGGCAGTAACTACCTTAACTGGTTAAGGAATAAATCTCAGATGAATATTAATTTCTTCTTTGAGTGAGATTTGAGCTAAGGATAAGTTAACGTTTATCAAATGGAATCTGTATTAGTTTTATCTATTGCTGCACAACAAATTACCACTTAGTGGCTTGAAGCGATAAACATTTGTCTCACAGATTCATTTCATTTTGAATAATTTCAATTGCTGTATCTTCAAGTTTACTGAGCTTTTCTTCAGCAGTGTCTGGTCTGCTGTTAAACGCATCCAGAGTGTTGTTCATTTTAGACGTTGTCGCTGTTGTTTACCTCTAGAAGTTTGATTTGGGTCTTTTTTATATTTTACATACCTCTTCTTATCATGCTTGTACTTTCCTCTACCTATTTGAAGGTATGGAGTATATTTATAATAGCTGTTTTAAGTATACCTCACAGAATTTATGGGTTAGGAAGCTGGGTATGGCTTAGTTGGGTCTTCTGACTCTGGATCTCTGGCAAGGCTGCAGTCAAGGTGTTGGCTGTTGTTACAGTCTTCTTAATGCTTGACTAGACCTGGATCCACTTCTATTTCACTCAGGAGGATGTTGGGAGGAGCTAGTTCCTCTCAGGGTGTTGCACTGATGGCCTCAGTTCCTCACTGGATGTTGACTGGAGGCTGCCCTCTGTTCTTTGCCACCTAGACCTATCCATTGGGCAGTTCACAGCATGGCAGTCTCCTTCA
Organism: Neophocaena asiaeorientalis asiaeorientalis; assembly: GCF_003031525.2. NCBI lineage: Eukaryota > Metazoa > Chordata > Mammalia > Artiodactyla > Phocoenidae > Neophocaena > Neophocaena asiaeorientalis. The sequence goes on along the minus strand of NW_020175017.1, from coordinate 8,144,606 downwards.
TCAGAATGAGTAAGTAAGAGATCAAGGAAGAGAGGAAGATGGAAGTCATAGTGTATTGTAATGTAATCTCAGATAGGACATCACTTTTGTCATATTCTATTCATTAGAAACAAGACACTAGGTCCAGTCCACCCACAACGGGAAGAAATTACACAAAGGTGTGAAATCCAAGAGGTGGGGATCATTCGGAGCCTCAAAAAGGAGCAGAAGATGTTTTATTCCTGGGCAGTTAGTGGAGGATAATAACCACATCCCTGGCCCATTGACACCCTTATATAGTAGCATTTCTACTTTTATCAGTAGCCTTGTGGGCTCGTTTCATCCATTTGTCAGGAATGCTGACCATACAGCTTTTAGGTGATTACGATCCAGGAATGCCTACTGGAGAGGTCACTGTATGATAGTCCCTCTTCGGTTGCACCACCCCACATGAAAACTGTGTTTGAAGCTTTCCATGCTTTTTGTCAACCTAGAGGCGATTATCTTTCTGTTTGGAAAATGTGAGCTAACTCATCTGAAGTGATTTTTTAAAATCTCACAGGGAAAAATGTATTTATTATTTCATTTTGAAACTTTTCTTTTAAAATAATTTCTTCTGAGTTGCTGTCTCTGCTCTGTCATTCTGTGACTTGTGCTGGAAAATGATTCTACTTGGTTTTGGCTTCATTATAGTAACAAGTGACTGCTTGAAAATTAAGTTTTATGCTCAATGCCTTCCATAATTAAGCTAATTTGTCAAATTTTACTTATGAGCAAAATTGCAGTTGTACGGTGGGTTTTTAAAGCGCTGCTAGACCTAGAATGTGTTTAATACTTGAAGCTGTAAAATCAAGATATAATAAATGACTAAAAGAGTTTTTGATGTGTTTTCTAAAAGACTTTGAGGAGCTACCTAAGTTGCTTAACTATTAGATACTTTGGCAAAGTATCATGGTTGTTTTCCTCATTTCTCAGTTGTTCGTTTTAGGCTTTTTTTTCTGCTTCCCACTTTTTTAGCTTCCTCCATCTTGTGAAATGATTCAGAAATTTTTTTAATGTGGATTGTTTACTTAATTAAGAAAATATTAGGAAATAAAAAATTTATGTTATCACTTCTTTTATCAGTATGGATGGCATAACAGGGACCAGAACTAGTCTCCCACCTAAAAAAAATTTTAAAACTGAACAAAATGTGTGAAGCAATATTTTTCAGGTAGCAGATAGCAGGCAGTGCAGGACAGTGATTTCTCAGGAAGGAAATAAACAAGCTGAGTCCTATGATTGCCCCTAGCTGCAGGAGATCTTGCAGCCTGCAGCATAAGGAGAAGGAACCCAAACAGAGATCACCTACCCCTTTGAGTTGAGGAAACAGAATTTGAAGATCTGGGAGGTGAAGGCATCAGATTTTGATGGTGAAAACCAGAGGAAAGAGCTGCACAGAAGAAGAGCTTGGATCTTCAGCTGAGTACTGGTCAGTACATGCATGTGAGAAAACTACCATGGCTGGAGAAAGAATCACTGGAAAAGAATAAACGGGACACAACTTGGAGTCACACAGGCCAGGAGTAATTTGTGTTCCAATCAGAGAGAGTGGAAAGACCTCCTAACAGGTAATGCATCGAATAGAGTCTTCAGAAGGTTATTGCCTCAGTAGTTGGGCCAAATAAACCCTATATTAAAGGCGGTTCTGGACCTGCCCAGCAAAGCTTAAAAGTAAGCTTCGAAAGGATCAAATTGTTTTCAAGTAATGTAGCTGCATCCCAGAACAAAACCCCCAAATATGTAAAATTCCTTTACATTCCTTTGCATTCCTTCGTATTCCACAAAAACTCCAGCACAATGGCATCTAGTCAAAAATTAGGAAGTATTCAAAAAGAGCTGGAAAATGCAATCTGTAATGAGGAAAAAAATCAGTCAATAGAAACAGTCCCAGAAATGACACAGATGATAGAATTTGTTAAATTAGTTAGGGATATTAAAACATCTATTTTGAATATAGCTCCATATCTTCAAAAAGGTAGAGGGAAGTACAAGCATTATAAGAAGAGGTATGTAAAATATAAAAGAGACCTAAATCAAACTTCTAGAGATAAACAACAACAATGTCTAAAATGAACAACACTCTGAATGGGACTAAGAGCAGACTTGACACTGCTGAAGAAAAGATTGGTAAACTATATATATTTTAAAATATTTATTTATTTGTTTAGGCTGTGCCGGGTCTTATTTGTGACATGTGGGATCTTTGTTGCGTCACGTTTAGTTGTGGCATGCGGGATCTTTAGTTGCAGCATGCAGGCTCTCAGTTGTGGCATGCATGTGGAATCTAGTTCCCTGACCAGAGATCAAACCCGGGCCCCCTGCATTGGGAGCACAGATTCTTACCCACTGGACCACCAGGCAAGTCCAAGGTTTAGTAAACTATTGCTACGAAAACATAGCAATAGAAATTATTCAAAATTAACTGCAGAAAGATAAAAGACTGGGGGAAAAAAAGAGTAAAGCATCATTGAACTGAGGGATGTCATGCAGCCCAGCATATATAGTTAGAATCTTTAAAGGGGAGGAGAAAGATGGAGGGAGGAAATAAATATTTGACAAAATAATGACCAAAATTTCCCCAAATTTGGTGAAAAGTATAAGCTCACAGATCCAAGAAGCTCAACAAATCCCAAGTCAAAGAAACATAAAATATAACACACCAATGCTCATCAAAATGAAATTGCTGAGGACCAGTAATGCAAAGAGAATATTAAAAGCAGCCAGAGAAACAAGATACAATTACAGAGAAACAAAGGTAAGAATGACAGAAGCAGTGCAAGCCAGAGTACATAAAGCAACATCTTTAAAGTACTGAAAGACAGAACTGTCAATGTAGAATTCTGAATCCAACAAAAATCTTTCAAAAATGAAGTCAAAGACATTTTCAGATATGTAAAAGCGTAGAGGATTCATTGTCAGCAGACCAGTTGAAGAAATGGAAAAGGTAGTTCTTTAGGCACAAGGAAAATTATAACCAGTTGGAAATGTGGATCTACACAAAGAATTGAAGAGCTCTAGAAATGGTAAATGTGTGGGTAAATATAAAAGTCTTTTTCTTTTAAAATATTTTTGAAATAATGGTCTGATTAAAGCAACAACAACAACAACATATCGTGTGATCTATATGGAACTAAATATGTATGACAGCAATAGCACAAAAGCTGGGTGGGGACAGAGGGAAGTATATGGTTATATATGACAAAGGGAATATATATGGTTAATATATAGCACAAAGTCTGGATGGGGACAAAAGGAAGTATATGGTTATACAATCTTTATACTATACAGGAATTGGTATACATTTTTGTTTTTGGCCATGCCGTGTGGAATGCCGGATCTTAGTTCCCCAACAAGGGATCGAACCCATGCCCCCTGCATTGAGGACGCAGAGTCTTAACCCTGGACCGCCAGGGAAGTCCCAGGAATCACTATGATATTATGTAAGGTAGCCTGTGATGAGTTAAAGATGTACACTGTGAACCCTAGAGCAATCACTAAAAAACCCAAAGATCTATTGCTAATAAACAGATAAACATAAAATAAAATCATTGAAAGTATTCTAATTAATCCAAAAGAAGGTAGGACAAGGGAAAAAGCAAAGAACAGATGAGACAAATAAAAAACAAGAAAAGTGGTAAATTTAAATTCAATCCTGTCAATAGTTATAGTAAATGTAAATGGTCTAAACACACAATTTGAAGGTAGAAATTGTCAGAGGCAAGCCTTAGCCTAAGAACCAGATCAGACAAAGACATTTCAAGGAAACAACTACAATCTACACACCAATATCCCTTGTGAACATGGATTCAAAAACGCTAGCAGGGGCTTCCCTGGTGGCGCAGTGGTTGAGAGTCCGCCTGCCAGTGCAGGGGACACGGGTTCTTGCCCCGGTCCGGGAAGATCCAACGTGCTGCGGAGCAGCTAGGCCCGTGAGCCATGGCCGCTGGGCCTGCGCGTCCGGAGCCTGTGCTCCGCAACGGGAGAGGCCACAACAGTGAGAGGCCCGCATACTGCAAAAAAAAAAAAAAAAAAAATGCTAGCAAATCAAACCCAATAATTTATAAAAATGGTAAAACATCATGACTGAATAAGGTTTATCCCAGGGATATGAAATTAGTTTAACATTTGAAAATCAAACAATTGAAGTTCACAATTTTTACAGACTTAAAAAGAAGAATCATGTAATTGTCTCAATAAATGCAGAAAAATAATTTGACAAAATTCAATATCCACACATGCTAAAATTCTCATCAAACTAGGAATAGAGAGGAACTTTATTTAACTAATAAAAGACATGCACAGAAAACCTACAGCTAATATCATACTTCAAGGCGAAAGACAATGCTTTTCCCTCAAGACTGGAAACAAGACAAAGAGATCTGTTCTTACTACTTAGGTTCAACATTTTACTGAAAATCATAGCTACTGCAATAAGGCAAATAAAAGAAATAAACGTGTATAGATTGGAAGAAAAGAAATAAAATTGTTTTTCTAAAGAAATCAACAAGAAACCTACTAGAACTAATAAATGAATTTAGCAAGATTGCAGAATACAGGTCAATATACAAAAATCAACTGTATTTCTATATACTAGCAACAATTAGAAATTGAAAAAAATTTAAATACCAGTAATTGAAAATATTAAAAATATGAAATGCTCAGGAATAAATTTAACAAAAGAATTACAATATCTGTACTCTGAAAACTATAAAATATTGCTGAGGGAAATTAAAGGAGACCTAAGTAAATGGAAAGATATACCTTCTTCATGGGTGAGAAGATTCAGTATTGTTAAGGTGTTTATCCTCTCCGAATTGATCTCTAGAGTCAATGCAATCACAATGAAAATCCCAGCATGCTTTTCTGTGGAAATTTACAAGTGGATTCTGAAATTTGTATGGAAATGTAAAGGACCTAAAATAGCCAAAACAATTTTGAAAGAAAAACAAAGTTGGAAGTTTTACAATGCCTTATATAAAGACTTATTATAAAGCTATAGTAATCAAGATAGTGTGGTATTGGCATAAAAATGGAAGAATAGACTAATAGAACAGAATAGAGTCCAGAAATAGACACACATTATATGGCTAAATGACTTTTGACAGAGTTTTCAAAGCAATCCAGTGGAAGAAGGAATAATCTTCTCAAAAATGGTGTTGAATAATTGAATATCCATATGCAGCAAAAAAAACCAAACTAGTTCTCTACCTTATACCACATATATATGTATGAGCTAAAAGTGTAAAACTTCTACAAAAAAACATAGGAGAAAATCTTAGTGACTGGGTTAGACAAAGATTTCTTATATAGGAAGGATCATAGAAAACACAAGCTTTAAAGAAAAAATTGATAAAGTAGACATCATTAAAAACTTTTGCTCTTTAAAAGACACCACTGAGAAATTGAAAATTCAAGCCATAGACTGGGAGAATTATTTGCAAAACATATCCTATAAAGAATTTGTATTCAGAATATATTTAAAAACTCTTACAACTCAATAATAAGACAACCCAGTTTTAAAATGGGCAAATTTTTTGAACAGACATTTCTTCCCCAAAAATATAAAGATGGCAAACAAGCATGTGAAAAGATGCTCAACATCATTAATCATTAGGGAAATGAAAATTAAAAGCAAAATGAGATACTTCTATATACCCATTAGAATTGCTTAAAATGAAAGACTGGCTAATAGTAAGTGTTGGTAGAAGAACTGGAACTTTCAAACACTGCTGTTTGCAATACAAAATGATACATCTACTTTGGAAAGCATTTTGTCAGTTACTTAAAAATTTAAACTTATATCTCTCGTATGACCCAGACATTCCAGTCCTAGGTTTTTACCCAAGAGAAATGAAAGCATATAATCGCACAAAAACTTATACACAAATGCTTATAGCAGCTTTATTTGTAATTGCACAAACTGGAAACAACCTGAAGTCCATGAAATGGTGAATGGGTAGAAAATTGTAGTATATCCATACCATGGAACACTATTCATCAATAAAAAGGAACAAACTATTGACACACACATGGATGGATATTAAAATCCTTATGCTGAATGAGAAAAGTTTGACCAGGAAAGTGTATGCAGTATGATTCCATTGATATAAAGCAAACTGATCTATCATGACAGAAATCAGATCAGTGTTTGCCTGGGGCAGGGGTCAAGAGGGGGATGGATGACAGAGAAAGAAATCTCTAGAGGAGATGGAAATGTCTATCATCTTGATCGTGGTAATGGTTTCAAAGGTGTATGCTTATGTCATGGTATAGTTACTAAACTTATTGCAACTTATTGTATGTTGATTGTACCTCAATAAAACTGTATGGTTTGATACCAATATTAACATCAGATGTAGTACATAGAAGAACTAGTTAGAAATTCTAAATGTGTATCTTAATAGAGCCCTACAAATTGGTTTCTACAAATTGTTTTACCTGCAAAAACTGTAGTCCTTTTGCCATAATCAAAGACATATTTTATCAGTGCCACCTCCTTCTCACACAAGTCACTCTGATCCTTCGGTTTTGAGTATGTATGCATCTACCAGTCCCAGTAGCTATGATCAGTTTCCCAGCAAACTCTTATAAAATACAGAGAAAAAAGGACAGCATATTCCACTGCTTTTAGGCCTGCTGTTCATTGGTTTTTGGAAGATTTGCCCTCTTTTAGAACTTGGTCAGTCAGACATGTTCATAAAACCTTGTTTCAGGTCTACAATTATAAATGTAAGAATTATCTTTAGTGCTAAAAAATGTATGGGGTTTCCCTGGTGGTGCAGTAGTTGGGAGCCCACCTGTCGATGCAGGGAACGCGGGTTCGTGCCCCGGTCTGGGAGGATCCCACGTGTCGCGGAGCGGCTGGGCCCGTGAGCCATGGTCGCTGGGCCTGCGCGTCCGGAGCCTGTGCTCCTCAACAGGGGAGGCCACAGCAGTGAGAGGCCCGCGTACCGCAAAAAACAAACAAACAAACAAAAATGTATGAAAGCTATGAAAATTCTGGATATCCATCCAGGGACCTCGGTGGACTTACATGAGAGGAGGAATAGAAGACCACTGGTTTACAGTGTTTTCAGACTTATAACTTTCTGTCCACATGTATATGAAACAGTAGGTGATAGTACTAAAATTATCTCATTCCTCCTAATGAGCCTACTGAGATTAAGACAATTTTTAATACAATTATTTGCCTTCTGAAAATCAAGCATGTACTTGTTAAACTAAGTACAGGTAGTTCTCTCGCTTTATAATTTAATAATATCAACACTGCTGTGCTAAATAATTACCCAACTGTTACAGGATAAAGCCTATAACTTTCTGTCCACATGTATATGAAACAGTAGGTGATAGTACTAAAATTATCTCATTCCTCCTAATGAGCCTACTGAGATTAAGACAATTTTTAATACAATTATTTGCCTTCTGAAAATCAAGCATATACTTGTTTAAGTACAGGTAGTTCTCTCGCTTTATAATTTAATAATATCAACACTGCTGTGCTAAATAATTACCCAACTGTTACAGGATAAAGCCACAGATTATTTACAACCTAAGGTACTTTTTTTTTCTACCTCATTTCCTTGTTTTTTAAAAAAATGGTTTTATTGAGACGTAATTCACATACCATACAATATATGGTTTCAACCAGTTAAAGTGTATAATTAAACAGTTCTTAGTATATTCACAGAATTGTGCAACTGTCACCACGATCTAATTCTAGACTATTTTTATTACCCCTAAAAGAAACCTTGTACGTGTTAGTAGTCATTTCCCATCCTCCCTCTGCCCCACTCTCAGTCATAAACAACCACTAATGTACTTTCTGTCCCTATAGATTTGCCTGTTCTGGACACTTCACATAAAGGGAATCATATAGGGACTTCCCTGGTGGTGCAGTGGTTAAGACTCCGCGCTCCCAATGCCGGGGGCGTGGGTTCGATCCCTGGTCAGGAAATTATCTCCCACATGCATGCTGCAACCAAGAGTTCGCATGCTGCAACTCAGGAGCACACCTGCTGCAACAAAGACCCGGTGCAACCAAATGAATAAAATAAATATTAAAAAAAAGGAAATGCTGTGGTTTAAAAAAAAAGAATCATATAACATGTGATCTTTTGTGACTGGCTGCTTTCACTTAGCGTATGTTTTAAAGATTCATCCATGTTGTAGCATGGATGAATATTTCATTTCTTTTTATTCTGAATAAGTTAGTTCTGTTCATCAGTTGGTGGGTATCTGTTGCCCCTACCCTACTTTTTGGTTATCATAAATAATGTTCTGTGAATATTTGTTCACAGTACAAGTTTTTATGTTGGCTGTATATTTCCCTTTCTCTTGGATACGTATCTAGGAGGGGAATTACAGGTCATATGGTAACTCTATGTTTAACATTTTAAGGAACTAGCAAAACTTTTGCAAAGCAGCTACACCATTTTTTATTCCTACCAGCAATATAGAAAGTTTCCAATGTCTCAACAACAACCTAAAGTACTTTTCAAGTTTCATTTTATCCCATAAACTGTGGGTCTCATGTTGCCAGAACACAGATATATTTTAAGGAAGTTGCTTTCCCACTTTGCATAGAAGCTCCAAATAGAATTTTTCTTTCTCTAAGAAAATGGAGTTAGACTAGTTTATCCTAAGGTGCCCTCTAACTCTAAAAGTCTATCCTTCATCTTCCAACAGAAAGAATGGCTCTTGTTATTTGCACCTTACAGTTTGACCTAAATAATGATGTCTGTTTGGCAAGGAAAAATAAACAAAGCTGGAGTCCAAAAACTGAGTCATTGTTTTAAGGAAATCATGTATAGTCTCTCTCTACTAGTTGCCCTTTCTGCCTGTAAGCCAAAATCCTGGCATATTTTCCATGTTTCCAGTTGATTTTGAAAAGCTCAAGTATGATTTTATTATGTATGTACAATTTAGTAAATGGGGGAAAAAAGGAAGAGACTGAACCTACTTTCTATGTAGGTAACTTTCAATGTGAAAATAGAATCACATTAATAATTACCATCTAGGATGTTATATTCATAGTATCAAGCAACACCAATAAAAATATTAAAGCCATATTATGCTTCTCTTTTATTCAAAAGCCACAAATTTTGAACTATGACCTAGTTGTCATTTTTCCACTTGGGTTGAAGGTCCAACAGATTTATACATCAAGGCTGTAGCTCATACGTTTGACAGTTACTCAAGCATGTTGATGACGAATCCAAAGGCAAAATGAAGACGCTTCTCTCCATTAGACTCTGTAAATTTTTTCATTAATATTAGGCCATGAAATGTAAAATATAGAGGCAGCATAACAAAAGAGCATAGGCTTTGGAGTTCAGACAGAAAAGTGGGTTGAATCTTGTCTCTGCCATCTACTAGATGAACAACTTTGGAAAGTTTCTTACCTTCACTAAAACTCAGTTTACTCATCTGTTACTCACCTGTTAATAGCTCTTACTTCACTGGGCTGTTGACAGGATCAATAACACACTGTGCACAGGTAACCACCGTGCCTAAAATATGTGTTAATACATTTTAGGTTTTTTTTTTTTTTCCTGAAAATGTTCGTTGAGGGCTCAGGATTTAAATATTCCTTCACTAAAACTCAGTTTACTCATCTGTTACTCACCTGTTAATAGCTCTTACTTCACTGGGCTGTTGACAGGATCAATAACACACTGTGCACAGGTAACCACCGTGCCTAAAATATGTGTTAATACATTTTAGGTTTTTTTTTTTTTCCTGAAAATGTTCCTTGAGGGCTCAGGATTTAAATATATATTACCTTCCTGGTCTGGGAGTCTGTCTTGATTTAGGTCAGTATGGAAGTATCTTAACAGAGCCTAGTTAAGAATTGATTCCTTAGCTTGTGATATTTTCCTTCCATTAGATTTGGGTGAGGTTTTTCATACATTTATTTTCTTCTTAGTCTACAGAATTACATTTTCATTAATCCATGTTGAATGTATTCCCTAGGAGCTTATCTTGGGCATATTTTTCTTTTCCTCATCTTCCCAAAGAAAGCAGAAATTTGAGAAAATCAATAAGTTTTAGACAATTTAACAACCAGATGATGATCATAGTTGTTGACAAAAAGCAACGTAATGGGGCTTCCCTGGTGGTGCAGTGGTTGAGAGTCCGCCTGCCGATGCAGGGGACACGGGTTCGTGCCCCGGTCCGGGAGGATCCCACATGCCGCGGAGTGGCTGGGCCCGTGAGCCATGGCCGCTGAGCCTGTGCGTCCAGAGCCTGTGCTCCGCAACGAGAGAGGCCACAGTGGTGAGAGGCCAGCATACCGCAAAAAAAAAAAAAAAGCAATGTGAAATTCGACTCTTTTAGAAATGAGCATTGATACAATTGCTTGATACAGTTATGATTATTATATCTATCAGTTTTCTTGGGACACCTCTTTAGATAAAAAGACTAAAATCAATTTCTAATTCTATTTACGTGTTTTTTCATGTGTGTATCTCAAGATATTTATCATTCAGTTAATGTACATAATACTCCTGTGAAACTCACAGTTTGAAAACATGAATTAACTTATTTTACAACTGGGTGAACTGCAGCCTAAAATGGTTGAGCTGCTTAAGGCATCTGGACATGTCTAGGGAAGTTAACAGCAGCCCAAGTTCCAAGGCCTGTATAATTAATATTGTAACCAAGAAATGAGTTCCTCTTAAAAGCAGAAAACTGTTACTGTGCTAACACATCCCCAGTGAAACCCTTAAGGGTGTTTTTTTGTTTTGTTTTGTTTTTCTGTTTGTTCTCCTGGTTCTATTCTTATTTATTTACATGAAAAATGTTTGGAACTTTGTCTCAACCAAATCCTTCTCTTCAATGCTAATAATATCGTTCATCTTGTGTGTGTGTGTTTCTCACTCTTGGTAGGTTCCTTTTCTAGCTGTTTTCTTAATTTTTGCTTCCCAGCGTTCTTTTTTTTTGGCCATATACTTAGTATTTAACCATTTTCTTATGCTGATAGTATGAGATTCCATTTATTAGATTTCTTGCTATTATCTTTTGACTTAGTAAATTTGCTGTAATGCCTCATTGATTTTATGTATCTTTAGAATGTAATTTAAAAAATTCTATTCACTCTGGGTCTTTGTACACCCCCAACAAAGTCCCAAGGCCTCCTAAATACCTCTGACTCTTCTTTTCCCTCCATCTCCAGAGATGCTATCTTAGTTCATTCTTATTGGATTCACTGGACCACCACAGTGGCTTTCTGACAAGGATATCCTCTTGTCTGTTGTTTTTAATCATCATAGATAATGTCTCCAGAATCATGTTTCTATAGTTTTTTTTTTTTGCAGTACTAGGGCCTCTCACTGCTGTGGCCTCTCCCGTTGCGGAGTACAGGCTCCGGACGCGCAGGCTCAGCGGCCATGGCTCACGGGCCCGGGCCCAGCCACTCCGCGGCACGTGGGATCTTCCCATACCGGGGCACGAACCCGTGTCCGCTGCATTGGCAGGTGGACTCTCAACCACTGCGCCACCAGGGAAGCCCAGTGTTCAAGTTTTGACGTTTCACTGTATTCTTGGAAGAAAAAAAGTTTTGCTTCTCCTGATTTCAAAAGAAAGTCATTACAGAAAAAACGGAAAATTCAGAAAAGTACAGAAAAGAATAATAAATTACCAGTAATTGTTCCACCTAGATATAACCTCTATTTATATTTTAGAGGCTATCTTTCTAGTTTTGCTTTTTCCTAGCAACTGCAATTATTTTTTATTTTAGTCCTTGTGCTAGCCTCCTCAGATAAAGCTGTGTACAAGGATCTTACAGAATAGAGATCTAATAAATGGGGTACAGTGTAACCTACCTTCCCCTCCACCCCTCCTTCATAACAGAAACTACTTCTGGTCTTTTGGGGGGCCATATCTGGACTTGGTATATAGAGTTAGTGACTAAAGAAGGACACATGTTGGGATTTCCTTGGTGGTCCAGTGGTTAAGACTCTGCACTCCCAATGCAGGGGGCTGGGGTTCGATCCCTGGTCGGGGAACTAGATCCCTCAGGCATGCTGCAACTAAAGGAGCTGCATGCTGCAACTAAAGGAGCTGCATGCTGCAACTAAAGGAGCTGCATGCTGCAACTAAAGGAGCTGCATGCTGCAACTAAAGGAGCTGCATGCTGCAACTAAGAGTTCGCATGCCACAACTAAGGAGCTGGAGAGCCGCAACTAAGACCCGGTGCAACCAAATAAATAAATAAAAATTCAAAAAAAAGAAAAGTACACGTTTATATTTTTAACAAAATAAAAGAAACCAGGGGAAAACCAAAATTTTTTCACACAAATATTTTAATAAAATTATCACGCAAAGTTGTATATATACACATACAACTATTTACAAATATGTAAGCATATGTACAAAGACTAGAAAGGAATATACAGAAAAAATATGTGTTAGGATACTGGGGTTCTGTTTCTTTTAAATTATTTTGTAATTATTTTACACTGAGGTAGGACTATTGTAGTGTTAGAGAATCTTGTATAAATGTATTTGTTCAAGAGCTTCCTTGTCAATATCCTTTTCTGGGTATACATCATAGTTCAGTGGTACCTCTTCAACCCAGGGAGATAACTGTATATTAACCTGGAAAAAAAAAGGTCATAAACAAATATGAAAATTGCAGAATGAACCTATTCTCTTGAATTTTGAGAAATCATGACTAAGTAATTGAACACAAAGGATTTTTATTACAATGAGACGGACTAAGTTCTACATGGTGCCACATAATTCTTTGTCGTACTAAATGGTAAGTTTGTGGATTCAGGGACTTAATTAATTTACCTTGATTTTGGAATTTGAAAGAATAAAGAACATATAGTATAATTATTTTAATGTAAATAGTTTAATAATTAAACCAGCTTAAACAATAAAAGATTAAAACAACAATGGGAGTACACAGAGAAACGGTTCATATACACACAGTGACGGTGCTAAGAGGTTATACGAGATGGGGTAATCTCCCTCCATAACCTTTATCAGGCCCTTCCCTTCACACTGCAAATTTGGGTCTCTGGGATACAGAAATTCTGGAGCCACCAATGGATATATTTGTTTAAAGAAGTTTCATTAAATAGGAAAGCAATAACGTTATTCAAGAATTCATATATAAGGACTCTTTCAAAAATATTTTACTTTGGTTAAGTGAAAATCACTGAATTATTTCAATACATATAGATATTATAAACTGGAGAGCACATATTTTAAAAGGTATGTTTTTATGAGTATGGAAAAGTATGGTAGAATCGTACCACTCACGGGGTAGGGATCTCATGGGGAGGGAATTAGGTGGGAGGGAACTGGGGAGATCAACATTGTTTCTTTATGTATCTCTGGATTATTTCCCTTGTTATGACAAACATGAATTACTTTTGTAATTTAGATGATTGACAAAAATTTTTAAAGAAGGTATTATTGATGATTGTTTAGTTTTTTAAAAGAAGAAATATATATTTAAATTTGGCAGTGCTTATATGTGAGGAAAGAGATATTAAAGAAAATGATAATATGACTCTGTACTAAGAAATGTCACAGTATCTTTCATCTAGGGATCTCAAAGAGCTTTACAAACATTAATTAACCTTTATAAAAGGGTCAACTTATTGGGCTGAATCTTATTATTAAGTATCAGCCTTATTTTGTATGGAGAATCTGAGGAACATAGAAGCAGTTTGTGCAAGATTCCAAACTTGACCTAGAAGCTCAACTGTGTTCAGGATGTGGGCCTCCAGTCCACTTACTGATTCTAGAAACCTGAACAGCTCTGTTCCTTTTGTTCTCAGGGAGAAAGTTATGATGTGGGTGTTCTAAGTCTCTTACAAATATTTAATAGCATTTGTTAACCTAAATTAAACTGTAACCCCACAGCTGGAAAAATTGGGTGCAGAAGCAAAGGAATCTGTACACTTTCAGAGCTCTTGATGCCAGTGAACAAACCACAAATCAGTTCTTAAGCCATAAGGTTTTGTTATTCTTTCTATCATTGTCACCATATTCAGAAAGAATATTTCTAGAATATTTTAACAGCTATCAGAAAAAAGCAGAAGAAAAGTTTTGACAATAAAAATGCTGGGAAAGAGGCTTACATACCTTAAGACTTGAGAGAGAATCTTCAAGACTTGGCACGGTCACTAATAAGGATCCTCGTTTCCTTACATTATGGCTGATATATTCCCAGGCTCTATAACACATTCAAAACTTATATATTATGCTTTACCAGACACTGGATATTTTTTCAAAATGAGGATGACAAAAAAAAAATATAGCCCAGGCGATATGTAGAAATCCAGATGGGTAAAAATGTTTGCCAGCAGAAAACAGGACTGCAGCAAGATACTAGAAATTGGTAAATTCAGTTCCTGAAGGGATGTTGGCAAAATTGTGAAGTTACAATACTGAGAGAGATTTAACAAGATGCGGATTAGGGTTAATACAAGGGATTGTGGGTAAGGCCAAAAGGAAGTTTTCAGAACTGATAAAGAAATCAAAGCTGGATCAGCGTTAAAGCCTCTTCAATTCTTTATGAACTGTCAGACTTTCTGCAGAATGGAACAGGGCTGAGAGGTGTGAGTGGGAAAGAGTCATGGAGAAAGGCCACAGAAGCCAGAAAATAAGCAAAGACTAAAATAAGAGTATAACATATAGATTAGATCTTTTAAAATAATATCAAGAGTGAAATCATACTTTATTTGGCTGTCAGAAATATTCAATGGAAAGAATTCTGGACACTATGGCACCTGAGAAGTTTAATGAGATCAACTAGATTTAAAGCACGATGGCACACCATGTGCATGTATATGTGTCAGAGGGCAGTGATTGACCAGTTCTGATTAACCTGTAGAGCAGACACGAATGGGATTTCTACACTGTGCATGAGTTTTGACAGTACACCCTGCTATTGGGGAGCAAGGGTCAAGCAATGCAGGGATGTGCACCCCTTGTAGTGGGGCAGGTGGGCAGCAGTATCATTTGCACTTATTTTAGTTACAGCAATGGTTATTGGGTTTAGTATATTCTGGAGCTTACCAAGCAAAACGATACAAATGTTCTTTTTCTCAGGCTAGATATAAAACCAAGAAGCAGTGTTTGATAATAAATATCACTGTGCTTGGGCTAGAGCTGTTAGTTGTCTTGATGTAGTTCCTTAGAAATTATATATTTTACAAGTCTATTTAGTAAGACTGAAGAAGCTGAGTATACTGGCACGGTTGGGCATGGCTCTCAAAATAGCACTTGCTGTTTCTGAGAAGCTGTCATTGTAGTAGTTGTATGTTTCACCTACTGAAAAAATACAGAGGCACCTTTTAAACAAAGAATTACTCTACTTGCTACAATACAGAATTATACAGGTAAATGATCAATTTTGTCAGAACGATTCCAATATCAGAATGCTTTACTGTATCTTCTAAACTTTCTCCTGTGTACTGTCATTCATGATGAAGGTAATTAACCATGAGAGGCTATCATCTATCTATATTTAGAATTCACTGCATTTGATTAACTTGGAGAAATGGCTGAACTAACACACTGTCAGTACCTATTTGGTGAGTCATGCAGAGTTTGTGAATTAATTTTCCGAGATAGTTTTTTTTTTGAGATTATTTATTTTTTTTATTTATTATTTTTGGCTGTGTCTGGTCTTAGTTGCGGCATGCGGGCTTCTCTCTAGTTGTGGCGTGCGGGTTTTTCACTGGACCACCAGGGAAGTCCCCCAAGATAGTTTTTAAAACAACCCAAACATGAAAATACTTTCCAGTATCAAGTTAACAGGTAGCATTCATCATTCTTCAGCATTCAAAATCTTCCTATATGAATCTGTGAAGAGTTCAAGGTGCTTTTCTCTTTTAACTTCTTACACAGCATAAACCTAGTATATTTCATTCTCCAAAAATTATGTAATGTTTTGACTACTGGTCCTGAACTTCAAAAGGTAAAAAGCTATACATACTTTGTCCACTGGAAATTAAGCTTAAAGAGTGCACTATGATTAAAACAACTTGTTCATGTTGTGTTTCTGGCCTTTAGCCTGTGACCAAAAAATCATCACCCATTCTGGCTGAGCTCTGAGGATATGATTTGCTTTCTGTTGAACTAGTTTCTTTTTAAACTATTTACACTGTTAATTTTGTACTAACCTTAACCTACAAGTAATAGATATGTGTGTGTATGTGTGCGAGAGAGAAAATATAGACAGTAAAGGGGTGGCAGGATAAAGAGGGTTACTCATTCAGGATTCTACTCCATATTAACTGTTTATGGTCTATAATTATGTCTTTTTATTTCTTGCAGTAGAAACCTCACTGATGCACTAATCCAAACGTGTGTAATGCCCTTTCATAGATATGGAAAGGAGGTTTCCTGCATCCAGAGTATACGTATGTCATTATGATAAATAAGTCAGCAAGCCTAACTGACCAGAAAATCAGTGTCTCAGACTACAGGAATTTTCTAATTAGAGGAACCTATAAGTCCTGATGAGAAGTCAGAAAAGCCATCACAGGGAATTCCCTGGTGGTCCAGTGGTTAGGACTCCACACTTACTGCCCAGGGCACGGGCACAATCCCTGGTCGAGGAACTAAGATCCCATAAGCCCTGAAGAGCAGCCAAAAATTAAAAAAAAAAAAAAAAGTGATCAGAGATTTGCTAATTTTTCTATTGCTTGAATAGTGGAATAAACTCCAGGAACCTACTATTACCACATTAAGAACGTTTTAAAAATTTGATCATTATTCACTGTTTTCTAGCTGAATATTCTTGTATCTTGTTTTTTTAAAATTTTTATTTATTTATGGCTGAGTTGGGTTTTCCTTGCTGCGTGCGGGCTTTCTCTAGTTGTGGCGAGCGGGGGCTACTCCTCTTCGTTGCAGTACATGGGCTTCTCTTTGTGGTGGCTTCTCTTGTTGAGAAGCACGGGCTCTAGGTGTGTGGGCTTCAGTAGTTGTGGCAGATGGGCTCAGTAGTTGTGGCTCGCGGGCTCTAGAGCACAGGCTCAGTAGTTGTGGCGCACGGGCTTAGGTGCTCTGCGGCATGTGGGATCTTCCTGGACCAGGGCTCGAACCCGTGTCCCTTGCATTGGCAGGTGGATTCTTAACCACTGTGCCACCAGGGAAGCCCTATATCTTGTTTTATAGTCATTTATAGGCACCAGTTAATTCCCATAATTTTGTGATAGGAGAGCATAGGACATGTTTTTTCAAAGAAAAGAAAACTGAGGCAGAAAAGAATAAGTATAAAAACCCACTGGGAATTGATAACTTCTTGCATCCCAGACTGCAAAGCAAATGCTTGGGTCATGAAACCATTTTATAACTACTCAAAATTAGATGTAATATTTACAAGGTTAGACAACCAAAGTTTATTTTTATTTTCATTTAGACATAACGCATTTCCTTATTAATATAAACTCCTGACAGTTGAGGTCATTTCTGAGAAGTTTCATATCACTGCTGGGGCCACGGGTTTGATCCCTGGTTGGGGAACTGAGGTCCCACAAGCCTCACAGTGTGGCAAAAAATAAACAAATAAATAAAAAATAAAAATTTTAATATGAAAACACTTCTACCAATCCCTTTTCATACTTTGTTAGATATATTTTAACAACAGATTTCTTGCTTGAATAAATAACGTACCTGGCCTGTTCTGCCTCATTAAGAAAATATTCAAAGACATTATTCATTATAATAACATCAGCATTTTGCAGAAGTGAACCTTGTGTACAGATGTCTGCATGAAGCACCTAAAAAAGAATAAGTTCACGTAAGAGAACAAAGACACCGTATCATATAATCACGTAAGAAATAGCTATTGATTCAATGATGTTGTGAGGCAATATGGGAGATTCACACTTCTTAAAATGGGAGAACAGTATATTTAATACTACTACCTATGGAAGATACTCAATACCTAATAAAAACCATAAGCTTGTGAAAATTTTGTTTTAGATGGAATCATTTATATAGTTATAATTACACTCTTTTCACTCCCAGTTCAGAGCTTTTTCCATCATAGCACTAGTTATTCTGGCTCCATCATCAACTGGATTTGTACATTTGGGTAGTCAGTGTCTTCCTAAATAAAATGGAGTAATACACGTCCTGATTCACAGAATCAAATGGGACCATATAAAATTTAAAAAGTAATTTATAAATTGTAAAATGTTAATACAAATATTTTAACTGGCCTTGTCTGACTCTTCATCTAAAATTCACTTGAAGATATTATCTATCCAAGAAAGCAAACAAAACAATTTATTGAAAAAACTATATACCTCAAAAAATTAACTTCGACTATAATCAACAAGTCTTGTAGACCACAGGCAAGATAATAAGAGGAAACGTGTATTTGCTCAAGAGCAAAGCAAATAACTTTTATTTTAAAAAGGAGAGAAAAAGTTTTTTATATCATATGATTTCCTTCCAAAAAAGAACTTAGCCTTACAAATAAATAATATCCAGAATGTTTAAATCTCGATTTCTAATTAAATCAATATTCTTGTTAGTTATGTGATTCTTATTATGTAAGAGCAGTGTGTTTTTGTTCATTAAATATGGGATAGTGAGAAAAATCCATGAACTTATTATTGGACAATGAATTCTCTTTGATCACTTGCCTCTCAATTTCCAAGATGAGAGAGAAAGAGAAAAAAAAGGCAAGGATGGAAGGAGGAAGAGAATGAAAAGTTTTCCTTCTATAAGAAAGGGGAAAGCTAGATCCTTAATCTTACTAAGATATGTCTTTCAATATTTGATTGCATTGAACACCAGAGATCCTTAGATACACAATACTTCTGTGCATTGCCATTAGAAGTGTAGGATCACTAGTGAAATGACAAGGATTATTGCATCAACCAAAAAACTTCCTTTCCCCTTTTTTATTTTTCCCCTTACATATAAGAAACAGAAAATTTCTGTCGTAGCCCAACCCAGGACATCATTCTCCCATGAACTGCTATTCTGTGGCACCCACAATTCCTATTGAAAGCTTATAAAAAGATAAAAACTGTGAGCATTACTTAACCTTTTTGCTTACTTTCAACATTCAGAGTTTAATTAAATACACTTCTGACCAACATCAAGAGATTCAAAATTAGTGCTACCAAAACTATAGTTGATATGAAGAAAATTAAGAAAAAATTCTACTTTCTAATAAAATTTGGGAGGAAGAGAAAAATGTGAGTGGAACATATTGATAATAATTCAACTTTATTATCAGTGTTTTAAAATATTAAGTTAACTCAATCTGTTTCTACACAACAGCAATCAAGATAGATTCAAAAAGAGTTTCCAACTCCAATGCAGAAGAAATTTGGCTAAACTATGCTATACAGTGGATAACAGAATAAACATTTAAAAGGATACCTTTATTCTGTCAGTGAACTGGTACTTTTTTATGACCATTTCCTGCAACTGGCAAAAGTCTCCATTCAATTCTACTCCATATAATTGTGATGCTGAACTGTAAAGATAACCCTGAAATATGAAGATACATTATGATACAAAAGAATTAACTTTTAGTTGTGGGTTTATTTCTACTTGAAATTTTAAAAGTCAAACTTTTTTTTTTTAAAGTCTTTATTGAATTTGTTACAATATTGCTTCTGTTTTATGTTTTGGTTTTTGGCCACGAGGCATGTGGGATCTTAGCTCCCCAACTAGGGATCGAACCCACACCCCATGCACTGGAAGGCAAAGTCTTAACCACTGGACCACCAGGGAAGTCCCTAAAAATCAAACTTTTAAAAATAGAATTCAATAAAGTAAAAATAAAGATAAAAAGGAAAGATAAGTAACATTTTATAATTTATGTAAAACAACTTTTAAGAACTTAGACTCTTACTCATCGAGACCTTGATTGTAGTTTATTAATTTCCGTTATTTAAAAGTAATCATATTTTCAAAGATTGATTTCTTACTTTTCCTGATAAAACTGTGCATTCAACAAAGTTGGAAATGAGGAAAGTGATCACATATAGATTCTTTGTTTAATACCCTACTTCCGTAATTTCTTGGGAATTTCAGGGGAAAGCAAGAAAGGCATTAACCTGTGGGAAATATAATGGAAACTCATGCACAGTCTGACACAAGAGGAGGGTGGCTGGGGGTGTGTCCTGCTTGGCTTTGAGAAGTCAGCCTGCTGTCTGGCAATCCACCAAAGATAACTGGCCATTAGTTAACAAGGATCATCAAGAACTGACTATATATTATTATGTATCTATTTTGGTTATAATAACAAAAAATAATCTGGAAAGAGAGGTCAAATCATATTCTGAAGACCATTATACATCAACTAACACTTACGTGTAAACTAAGTTTATATTCATAGCTCATCATGGATTTTTAGAATATGTTCAATGGAGCATATGTAAGTATTCAAAAAATTTTTGTTGACTGAATCAGTGACGTACTATAGAGGAAAATGACAATATGTCTAAATTCATTAATGCTGCCAAATACCTGCACAATTATTTCAGCTATATACTTTTCTAACAAATAAAAAAATTAACAAGAATGGACAAAATAGGGTAAACAAGCATAATCTCTAATGTTCTCCAAACAAAGCCATCTGATAAACTGTACTTTCTATTATGGCTATTTTTCCTAATTGTAGAATAAAAGTCAACACTGAAAAATAAATGAACCATGAAAGAGTTAACTGTTTCTGTTTAGAGCAGGCAGTGATGCTGGGAACTGATAGGGCCTGTTTCTGGCATGAACATCTACTGCTGTTGGCCACATGTTTTAACACATCTGCTAATGACAACCAGAAACCACATTTCAGTTTTTTGATAAAACCATTTAAGAATATTTAAAATGCTCATGATTTGAATTTTTTAAAAAAAGCCACATTGAAGACACAGAAGTCTACATTCAAACTTTGGATCACAGAAAACTAGAGCACGATGTGTCCTGGATATCATTTAGTTTGCTCACTTACAGGTCAGGAACTTGAGGCACAGAGGTGTTCAGGGACTTGCTCATAGCCATAAGCAATTTCCCAGGTCAAGTAAATTTGTCAGTTTTATAAGAGCTCTTATCAAAACTCAGTATACTATACTATTTTAGTACAGTACAGAAAATGGAGTTGAAGGGCAGTAAGTGAGTGACAGAATAGCAGAGTGTTATGAGGGTCACCTGTTGCTGTTTTGCTGATATTCCTTCACTTGTGTCACAAAGTCAAACTAGTAACGGAAATCAGAGAGCTGGCCTTTGAAAGTCCAAATTTGATACACTGTTTTAACCATATTATTCAGTTACTCTAATAAATAAAGCCAAGCTGTCACCTTGGATGGTGGCAGGCAAAATTGATGCTAGTAGGAGAAGAAAGTATTTCTAAATGTTGAGTATGTCTACAAGCTGGACTTTACCCCATAAAGGACGGTGCCAAGCCTGGAGCCAACGTCAACCAAGACCTTTCCCGATAGATCAGGGAGTACATGATGATATATGAACTTCAATTCCATGAGAGAGAAGGAATGAGAAATAAACCCTGGAGAATTAGAACAGAGTAAACATTAAATTCTGCTTGGGGATTAACAATTCCATTCTGTATTTCTAATTCTTTCATCTGTAAAGTGTATTTCATGCTTTTCTTAATCAATGAAAGCCATTCAGAGGTTATTTAGAAAAAATTAATGTGATAATTTTGTATTCATTCACTCTGAGCTGTATTAGACAAGAACAAATATGAAGTCTCTGACACTTAAAAGGCCTCTAGAGGGAACTCCCTGGTGGTCCAGTGGTTCCACTGCCGGGGGCACGGGTTCCATCCCTGGTCAGGGAACTAAGATCCTACAAGCCGCGCAGCACGGCCAAAATCATCATCACTCGTCATCATCATCAAAGGCCTCAAGAAAACCACTACTCAGCTGCCTGTCCCTACCCCCATGCTCCTCATTTCCTTCTTGCTGCTGCTTAGGGTGTCCTGGGTTTTCCCCTTCCTCTTCTCCCTCTGACCTGCTGTTCCCAGCAACTGCTTCCTAAGTCCCATACCATCTGGCTTTCTCACCCTATCCCAGAGCCAACCACAGGGCTTCCACCTCTTGCGGCATAGACTGTAAACTACCCAATGAATGACCATCTCTGGAGTGGAACAATGTGGCAGCCCTGAGCAACCTAGAGTGTGTTCTGGAGTGCAGGAGAGGGGTGGTATGGAAGGAGGTTAAGACACTCCTAAACTGTTATTTCCCTTAGTTTAATTGCTACAATTTCTAGTCTCCTAGCCCACCTTCGCACTCCATTATTTCTGTAATGAATCACCTGGGAGAGCCTGAGTCTGTTTTTTCTGATATGGAGGTAACCCAAAGACTTTCTCTACTGTATGCTACATGATATAATGGTCAGGAAGGGGAGAAGCTTTGATCATAACTAATGACTGGTGGCAAAGAAAATGGAAGCAGGCAGGCTAATCCCTTGGAAGAAAATAAAGGATGACTAGGCCTCAGAAGTAACACTGGAGGTGATGGGGTGGAGGGGGGTTGACCACCATAGCCCTTATCTCCTCTCATCCTCACGATCCTCCTTGCCACGTTAGTGCTCCTGCCCTGGGCTCCAGAGTCATCGTTCGTGTCTTGTAGCTGGACAAGCCCCTTTCATATAGGGAATAAGAGGCCCACACGGTGATAGCTTTTTCAGAGTCATTATAGTTATCCAGGCTGGTCTGGGTGTCCAGACACTATTTACAATCTGATTTTTATGTGAAAATACATCCTAACCTCCAAATTTTTCTGTGTCAAACATAGCTCTTCTGTAAATTTCTGTACATCAGATCTGATATGGTGTTATTTATAATCCACTTTTTAGTTTTCCCTCTATTGTTCTTTTTCTTTTGGCTGCGTTGGGTCTTTGTTGCTGCGTGCAGGCTTTCTCTAGTTGCGTCGAGCAGGGGCTACTCTTTGTTGTGGTGCACAGGCTTCTCACTGTGTTGGCTTCTCTTGTTGCGGAGCACAGGCTCTAGGCGCACGGGCTTCAGTAGTTGTGGCACACGGGCTCAGTAGTTGTGGCACACGGGCTCAGTAGTTGTGGCACACGGGCTTAGCTGCTCCACGGCATGTGGGATCTTTCCGGACCAGGGATCAAACCCGTGTTCCCTGCATTGGCAGGCGGATTCTTGACCACTGCGCCACCAGGGAAGTCCCTTCTTCTCCTGTTCTTGTCTAAGTCCTTTTCTATTCTGTGAATTTCAACTATTTCAAATGGAAAAAAGTACTATCTAAAAATAGAATCTTAAATCAGTAAACCAGGATAGTTTAATCCCCAACTACAATACAGGTACTATATATTTGTATTAGCAAAATACTACAAATTTGGTAGCAGTTAATTTTCGAGAATAATATTATCTAAGATCAGTAATACGAGCACAATATTACTTACCCCCTCTAAGCAACACCTCTAAATCTAAGGGAGCAGGGAGATTGAAATATCATGTTTCAATTAATAGCCTAGCCAATAATATCCAGTTTGAACAAAAAGTATATTAACAGAAGAGTTAACATCTTAGCAGCATGGAGTCAGTCTAGTTTCCCATTTGAAACACAGGTGCTGCATCTGAGGGACAGAGATGCAGGAGACTGTCACTAGAGTTGTTCTGGGTTATAGACCAAAGATGCTCCATGATGTCAAATCATGGCCTGAATAGACTGTCAAGGTTATCTATCTCCGTCCTCTGAATCCATGCCCATCCAACAATATCTGATTACTATCTGACTTCTCAAGTAGATGTGTCTATGGGGAGAACGTTTTCAGCCCCCTTGGCAGTTATATTTCTCATTGTAAATAAATCAGCACTATGGTTAAATGTGAATCTCTTTTGAGTATATAAAGTATGAGTCAGTTTCCCTGTATTCATTCACTTCTAATTAGTTGCTGGACCTGAAAAGTCACCTCCAATTAAACATGCTCAGTGAAAAGCAGAAATATCCCCCTGGGAGAGACATGAAGTGGCCTAGCTTCCCTGGACGATGTTTCTATTTAGTTTCCCTGACTGCAATAATTGGTAATGGCTAGGCTGCAGGTTGTCCTTTTGCTTTCCAAAAACAGTGAATGCTTGGGCAAGAATCTGCATACTCGGGACTTCCCTGGTGGCACAGTGGTTAAGAATCCGCCTGCCAATGCAGGGGACATGAGTTCGAGTCCTGGTCCAGGAAGATCCCACATGCTGCAGAGCAAATAAGCCCGGGAGCCACAACTACTGAGCCCGCGTGCCACAATTACTGAAGCCCACGCACCTTGAGCCCGTGCTCCGCAACAAGAGAAGCCACCACAATGAGAAGCCCGCACACCGCAACGAAGAGTAGCTCCCGCTCGCCGCAACTAGAGAAAGCCCACGTGCAGCAACGAAGACCCAATGCAGCCAAAAATAAATTAAAAAATTAAAAAATAAAAATTAAAGATACTAAAAAAATCTGCATACTCATGACATGTAAGGAAAAGTACACACGAAGGCATCAGGTTTGCAGACTTGAGTGCCCACCTAAAGGCGCCGTCTGGTGTGAGCCGCACACCATACAGTAGTATCTGCTCATTTTTCCTTCCTCACATAATGAATCAATAAAGTCTTCATCATAAAGGAATGCATCAACGTGAACTGTGGGTTCTGGCTGCTGCTGTATCTGGTGGAGAGAAGAAAAACATCAAAAGAAACAAAGTACAAAGAAGTCTCTTTTTATTGCTAAATAAGGCAAAACATCAGTGGTTCATATGCTAAAATTCTGAGAGCAACGACAAGGCCCAGGAAGGCAAGTTTTGATTATGGAAGTCAGCAACTCTGCTCTGCTTTTGTTTTATTTTTCAGACACTAGCAACTTGTTATTTGACATGTCAGGATGCAAAACATGGCTATGAGAAATAGATGAAAATTTTAGATGAAAGGAGTATTTTGAGACCATCTCGTCCATCCTAAGTAGTATATTTTACAAATAAAGAAAGTGATACCCAGAGAGATTTCTCCCAAGAAATGACACTAGTTAGTTAAGAGCAGGAAGAACTGAAACTAATATCAGGTCTTCTGAGTCCTGCATGTCAGCGACTTACCCATCAAAATACTTAGCAAGTAATCTTTGCCCAGAAGCAAAGTTTTCAAATAATAACAATGTTAGTAAAACTACATGCTTACAAATAATAGCACTTTATTAATACTGGTGGTACATGATATAATAGCAAGCAGCTACAGAGAAAAATATGTCTGATTCCTTCTACTTTAACACTAAATAAAGAATCAACCTATCTGCTTGGAAATCTACAAAATTATATCTACATCTATACACACACACACACATATATAAGTATATAAAATGTATGAACATATACAAGGACCAGAAGGAAACGAAGAGAAAAACAGTTTGTTGGGATGGGGGATTGTGGGTCCACCATTAACATGCAATGAATACTTTTTTCTCTCTTTATATATTGTGTTATATCATGAGACTGCTAAGATTGTTTTATTAATAACATCCAAACTGTATTGCAAATATTGCTTTCAGTTTTTATACGACCCACTATTTTCCTCCTGTAAATGACTGGATGTTTACTAAGATTTACTGAGTGCTCACGATGTGCACAGAACTACCAAAAATGTACGGGATTTAGTACCTCTGCTCGGGAATTCACATGCTGAGAAACCACATGAAGCGCTGCTGCTTTCAGATTAGTGGGGGAAGAAGAAATTATTATTCTTAGTTTTGCTTTAGCGAACAGTATTCATAGCATATGTATCCCATAAGAGTTGGGCTTTGAAGGTACTTGAATGAGGGGGTTGTCTGGAGAAGAAAAGTGAGAATTCTAGGAATAAAGGAATAAAAGAAGCAAAAATTGTGTAACGCAAAAGTAGGAGAAGGAAACAAAGGGGTGAACTTCACCCTTGATAAAAGCCACGGAAATGGAACAGGGAAAAGAAAACCAGGACGATGATGTAGGCAGGGACAGATTAATGTCGTGCCTTGATTTTGGGGGTGGGGGGGGGGGTGGGGGGTTGAGTGCTTGGCAAACAGGTCACCCTCAAAAAATATCTGTTGAATGAATGGTACTAGGGAGCCAGAAGGTTACAGACTCAAAAGAATTGGGGACATGACTGAAGCACCAAACGAAAAAGCAGAATTCAGGACTGATTAGACTGGAAAGGCTAATGGGGTTAGGGGAGAATAGGAGAATCCTCAAGTAGCACTAAGAGTAAATTAATTTAACATATTTACTTTTTGGAGGGCTAGATGTTCTGAGGAAAGCATGGTTTCGAGAGGTAAGCAATTCCGAAGGTCTTCTGCTATGTTTTTCAACATAATGTCATTATTGTCTTGAATGAATTCATCAAAATCTCCTGCAAAAAAAAAAAACCAAAAAAAACAGATATAGCTTTTATGGATGTACTCATACCTAGACTAAGTGATTACAATGGGTGGATATTTTCCATCAGATAGCATCAATTTATAACAATAAATAAGCTTTCTAACCAATGAAATATTTAAATTTTAACAAATGTTCCATTGAAAACACTGAGTTTTTCCTTTTTCCAAACTGCTTGAAAATATAAAACTTGACTATTTCAGCCTGTTATAGAACAATAAAGGCATATAAAAAATATGTAGTACTTTTACTACTTTATTTTTACTTAAGGAAAGTACTGCTGTTAGTTTTTAGGGTCTTCAACTTACCAGTAAGTAGTCAAATATTCCTTTTGTGACCATACAGATCTTACAAGTTTAGGAGGCATCACACAGGGATTACTAAGAATATAACTTTAATCTGAGCATCTCCGCCTCCAATAAAATGTACTCAAGACTTTGGATAACAAGAACTAACAGATGGCACCAACTATAGAATAAACTTTATAAGAATCATGTTGCTCCACTGCATTTGAACAGCAGATAAAATGATCATTAAAACAGCACATTTCTGATGGCTGTGGCCTACCTTTGGATAATCTGGCAAAAAGGGAAGTGTGCGTGCATGCCGATGTATATAGCAATTAAGATGGAGAAGGTAAGAGACTGACAGTGAATCTAGGTGAGGGTATAAAAGTGGTGTTCCTTGTTCTGTTTTTTTCACCTTATCTGTGTGTTTATAAATTTTTTTAAATTGGCTCTACAAAAGTATGATTTCTAAGCAGCTCATATAATTTTAACTAGAATGTGACTTATCTGGAAGTAAAATATTCTAAAAGTTAGCTACAGCCTCAATGCCAAATATAGACTGGAAAGGACTACTAATGAAAACATTTTACCTTTTTCTTAAAAGACTTATATTGAATTCTTGCTAGAGTAAAAGGACCTCGAAGGGGTTGTGTTTTTCTTACTGTTTTAAAACAGCTATAGAAGGAAAACAAGGAGATTCTGAAGAAAATATCATCCATCTCCACATCTCGCCCCCCAAATCTTTGGTTGTTTTTAAATAAGTTCATGATTTCCTTCTTAAACATAATAATTCTTGTGTTGGGTCAGAATGCAATTTTCATGTCACAAACAACAATTAAAATTTGGATAATATTTTCTAGTTTGCAAAGTTCTTTCACATAGAAACTAGGTCATTTAAGTATTATAACATCCATGTAAGGAAGACAAAGCAAGATTACATTCTCTGATTTACAGAGGAGGTAACTGAGTCTTTGAAGGTTAAATGAACTGTGAAAAGTTACAAGGCAGGCCAACAGCAGCACAAGAAGCAAACCTAGGTTTTTTGCTTCTATATAAAGCTACTCTTCTTTTTCACTTTTTCCACTGTTTCCCTACGTACAGAGGTTCTTTCTCTGTATAACTTCCTTTTGAGCAATAGTAGTTAATATGAAGATACTGATATATTATTTGGCTCCCTGAACTAATGTAGAAAGGCCTTTTAGCTCTTTTTTCTTTCCTCACCCATCTAGTATAATGATCTAAGTTGTTGCTTCAAATTATTTCTAGAAGGATGCAAAATATAAAATATAGAGAAATGAAAATACTATGAAGATTCGTTCCAAATTGTTTTAGGTGGAACTTAAATAGCACCTGTGATGCATTTTTTAAAAAACTGGCCTTTTAAAAATTGTATTCTTAAAATCTAATTAAATTTTCTCAAGGTGTTAATTAATACCTAACATCTGCTTAGCTTCTCTCTGTAGATGGGAAACTGTCTAGAAGCCTCTATGACTTGCATTTAATTCTAATAATATCACTCACACCATTGATTCTTAGCAAGTTCTCTCAATTTGTAAATGGTATATAACTGAAGAAGCCAATAAAAATCTCATTATACCAAACTAAGATATCTCATAGCCCAACTTCTTTGGATTTAATTCTGTAACATAAACAACCATGTTAGGAAAACATAGTTTTCATGTGGGTCGGCCTTATAAGAGTCTTATAGTGGAAAGGGAACTTAATTACGAACTATTACGAAATGGCAGAATCCATCCATGCATCTCTGACATATGATTGTTTTTCAGTCTTCACCTGAACACATTCGGGAATTGCATTTCTTCCATGTGCTGAGCCAGAATCTACCTTTCCATAACAGCTCATTTTTCTAATTTCAGCTCGAGAGGAATCATCATCTTTAATGCTATTGCTATATGGCATTTATTGAATGAGCACTTTTAAGGCATGCTAAATTTTGTGCAGTGCTTTTCAAACAGTCATTTAATCCTCAGAATCCTATATGTGGTACTATTATCACTTCTATTTTATAACAAGAGAAGAATGTGAGGTCAGAATTTAAGTTACTTGTCTCAGGTCATACTGGCCAGAAAGTGGTAGAGTTGGAATTTGAATGTAGGTCTAACTCTGAACTCTTAGTTACTATACCATACAGTCTCTCTAAGGGAGCTCAGAAGGCAGCTGGCTAGTAAGAGCTCCCCTATCACTGACTTAGCCTTCTCTTCTCCCTAGCTCTGACCACGGTTCCTCATATATTGTGGGAACCATATCCACTGCCATCTGGTTGCCATCTTCTGGACTTGTTCAACAGCCCCTTTAAATGTGGCCCTGGAACTGAACTCAATTTGGCAATTTAGTTCTCTAATCCATGACTACCTTAGCTTATTTTCCTGTTCTATCACTTTGTAGTGTCTAGGGCTCTGATTGCTACTGCTACTGGGTTATTAATAGACTTGGAAGGGGTGGTGGTGGTGAACCATCTAAACAGTCATATGTGAAGATCAAGGGAGCTGGAGAAATGAAAGATGGGAAGGGCTGCAAATTTTGAACCATCACAATAGATTTCCCGCTGTCTCCCTAGTTAAATATGTTTATTTGGGAGTTAATCCCCCAATTAATATAAGCATCACCAGGCAAGATGAGAGATATTATGAAATTGTGTGTTAAATTACTCAGTCATTTAAAAAAGGCACTATTAAGTGAAGACTCATTCCCAAGGATACCAGGTGAAAATGAGAAATGACACCTCTTATCCTGGACAACAAACTCTGATTCAACTACATTCAAGGGTAAAAAGAGATTCCTTCAGTTACAGCAGTGATTCTTCACCATGGTCCTAGTTAACAGGATCCACATATGGGCTTTTTGTGGTCCATAAAAGGCCTAAAGTTGCATGCTTGGTTGTATACATAAATATGTATAGTTTTCTAGGAAGAAAATTCTCAAAAGATCTTTCATAATAATAGTTAATATTTGTTGAGCACTGTATGTAAGGCACTGTGGAAATTTTTAGCTCAAGAAGGCTAAAATTAGTTTCATTATCTGTAGTGGTTGGCAAATAACTTCTGAAAAGAAGGGCAAGACATTTTTGCCCTAATAATGGCTATAAAACAGGTGGAAAAGGCATGATATGATAGGATATTACTGCAGTATGTAAAACTGGAATTCATTTAACATTCTATCATCATAAGTATTTGTTATTAAAATTAAATTCCTTAAAACATTATTTTAAAAGGCTGTGTAATATTCCACCATATGTATAGTACTTAACCGTTCAGTCCTACTAATATACATTTAGATACAATTATAACTGTGAAAAATTGGGAACACTGCAACTAAGATTTTGGCATACATCATCTCTTTGTATTTATTTCCTTACTATGAATTCTTAGAAGTAGAAGAACTTAAACATTTTAAAGGCTTTTGCTACATATTGTCAAATTTCTTTCCTGAAAGATTATACCAGTTTAATCTATCAGAAAAGAATAAGAATATGTGTTTCATTAAAGCCTTATAGCATTGAATAGTACCATAAAAACAAACTTTGTTGTTTTAATTTGCATTTCTTTAATTACAAGTGAGGCTGAACATCTTTTAACATGTATAATAGCTATTTCAGAATGTGTGGTAACAGTACGTTGCTTGGAAAAAGTTAAAGAAAGGTGTTAATCAGTTGCCTAAGGACAGTAAGGTTTTTCTCAAATTACATATGTAGGTGGGAAGGGAGTGGAGAAAGAAGAGCTTCACTAAAGAGCAAAATTCATTCTTTAAAAATTTCCTATTTATATTTAATTAAATACATGGGGACAGAGAAGTCACCAAAGCTGACAGTATATGAATCAAACCCCACTTTTTACATCTAGTCAGGTATCAAGTCCTATCACTTTCTCTTTTGAATCTACTTCCTCTTTATTACCGCTTCAAATACCTCATAGGCACAGGCACCTCACATTTAGAATATCAGAACAAACTCACAATTAGCTCCTGAATTATCAGTTTCCCCCCAATATAAGATATCCTGCACACCGATTTTAAACTAATCTTGCTTCAACTTCACTTTGTGTCACTCCTTCCCCTTACAATTTTGGGATAGCTTTTCACTTTTCAACATATGAAGTGTCACTCTAGACTTTCAAGGCCCTCTATATCACCAGAGTCTAACCATCCTATTTTCTATTCTCATTACTCTCTAACATAACTTCTGCTTAAGATGTGCAAATCTCCTCAGGTGTTTTCCATACTCCTTCCTGTTCATACTCTATGACCCTGCCTTTTGCAATAAGGCCCTGCTCAAGTTACTTCATCTCCATGAAGTCTTACGTTCAAACTCTGGCCTTAACTCACCCATATCCTTACTTCTAATGACTTACAATACATAATTAAACATTGGGTTATATATTTCCTATTATTCATTCATATCTAATATTACTCTGAAGTTCTTATTCAAATTCTAAAAATTTACTGAGGGGACTTCTGGTCCTAGACAAGATGGCTACTTCCCTCTTTTTCCCGTGCTCTTCCCCTCTAAATACAATGAAGTACCCTGGAAATAAATCAACAGGCAACCATAAAGGACTCTGAAAGCTAGAAAAAAGGTAAACTGTCTAGGGACCTGAGGATTTAAGGAAGGAGGGTCACTGCAGTGAATTCCCTCCTGAGTTTTCCTTTTATTTTCCATGTAGCCTGGACTGGGCCCTGGAGAGGCCTGCATCCCAGAACTACCAACAGCCAGATTGAAAAAAAAGAACAAAACAAAAACTAAGAAAAGCCTGCTCTCTCTCACCAAAGACTGTAAAGGGGAAGAACAACAGAGACGTACTGGGGAGCCCTAATCCCTAGTCCACACCTGGGGCAGTGGCAGGCTATCTGGTAATGACAGGGGAGGCTGCTGTCCTCAGGCCCTCAACCCAGCAGGATAGAGACCCAGGCCTGAGGTCTCCCAGCCTTCTGCCCAGTGGCCAAGAGCAAACCAGGTCCTGTACTGCTTGTCCCCTACTCCCACTGGTGGAAGGTAAGCTCAGTGACATAGGGTGATCCAAGAAACTGTCCTTCTCCACGCAGGCAACACCAGCATAGACTGAGCAGGAGCCCCAGCAGTTTCAAGGAATGAAGCAGACCTGAATAGCACTGCAAGGGCACTGAAAACTAAATTATCAGAGCTACAGCCCACAAAAGCAGGCCAGAACCAACAGGTTAAACTTAAGCAGGGTAACTGCCTACTAAGATAGAAGATTTGAATAGGAACAAGTCAGCATAATATCTAAAATATCCAGGATAAAATCAAAATTACCCTAGCATACAATCAGAACATCCAGGATACAATGGAAAATCATTTATACCAAGAACAGGAAGTCATAATTTGAATCTGGCAATCTAGATGCTAACATGTAAATTAATCAGAATTTGGATGATCAGACAAGGCTTTTAAAGCAAACTCCATAATAAAAATGCTTCAATAAGCAGTTAAGAATTATCCTGTAACAAGTGAAAAAAATAGAAAATCTCAGCAAAGAAGTAGAAGTCATAGAAAAAGAAATAGAAACTATAAAACTAAACAAACAACAACACAAAAACACTTGCTGAATGGGTTCAGTAGTAGAGATGACAGAGGATAGAATCAGTAAACTTGAGTTGACAGATCTATAAAATTTATTCCATCTGAACAACAGAGATAAAATAGAAAAAAAAATAACTGAACAGAGGCTTAAGGATTTGTGGAATAACAAAGATCAAACATTAGTGTCAGAGCTCCAGACATAGGGAAAAAAGTGTGGGGCTGAAAAGTATTTGAAGAAATATAGCTAAAAACTCCCCAAATTTGGTTAAAGACATAAACCAAGCAAACTCCAAATATGATAGACCCAAAGAAATCCACATAAGAACATACCATAAACTTCTAAAAACAAAAGAGACAAAGAACAAATCTTAAAAGAAGCAAAGAGAAATGATTCACTCCCTGTAGGGAAACACCAATTCAAACAGTGAATTTTTCATCTGAAACCACGGGAGCAGACTTCCCTGGTGGCACAGTGGTTAAGAATCTGCCTGCCAATGCAGGGGACACAGGTTCAATCCCTGGCCCAGTAAGATCTCACATGCCGTGGAGCAACTAAACCCATGTGCCACAACTACTGAGCCTGGGCTCTAGAGCCCACGTGCCACAACTACTGAAGCCCATGCACCCTAGAGCCCGTGCTCCACAACAAGAGAAGTCACCGCAATGAGAAGCCCGTGCACCACAACAAAGAGTAGCCCCCGCTCACTGCAACTAGAGAAAGCTCATGCGCAGCAACGAAGACCCAACGCAGCCAAAGAAAAGCCCCCAAACCCCCCCAAAACAAACAAAAAAAACCCCAAAAAACAAAAGAAACAAAAAAAAACCAAAAAACAAAACAAAAGAAATAAAAAACCAAAAACCAAACCAAAACAAACAAACAAAAAAGCCATGGGAGCCAGAAGATTACAAAATTTTTCAAATGCTAGAAAAAAAGGACCACAAACCGTAAATTTTATATCTGATGAAATTATCCTTCAGGAATGGGTAAGTAAAGAAAACCTCAGATGCAGAAAAACTAAGAATTTGTTGCCAGCAGACCTACCCTTAAAGAACTGGTAGAGGAAACTCTCCAACAGAAAGGAAATAGCAGAAGAAGGCTTGGAACTTCAGAAAGTAAAGAACAACAGAATGGGTAAAAACAGAGTTAATTCATAACACTATCTTTCTCTTCATTAGTTTCTTAAACCATATTTGATGGTTAAATCAAAATTTATAAAACCATCTGTAATAGTGCTCAATGTATATAGAGGAAATACATAAAATAATCATATTTTTAAAGTGGGGGAGGGTAAAGGGACCTACATGAAAGTAAGATTTCAATACTTCATTCTAGTGTTAAAACACTGATACCAGTAGATGGTGATGTTACATATGTATACTGTAATAGAGTAACCACAAAGAAAACTATACAAAGAGATAAACTCAGAAACACTATAAACAAGAACAGAATTCTAAAACTGTTCCATTTACCCACAGGAAGGCAAGAGGAGATAAGAAATTGAGAAACAGAAGGATCAAACAGGAAACAAGAGATTGGAAAATCTGTAAGTTATGTGGCTACTTCCTCAGTGGTAATAGCAATATAATATAGAACTGCAGTAGTATGCTGTTCGACAAATGTAACTAGATCCCAGGCTTTGCTTTTTAGATTTGTTGGAATTTCAAAGAACCTCTAACAACTCTGTAGCTGCTGTTCAGCAACAGGTTCAATTCTGCTCAATGAAGATGTATTTAAAAGACAGGAAACAGGGCTTCCTTGGTGGCACAGTGGTTGAGAGTCCGCCTGCCGATGCAGGGGACATGGGTTCGTGCTCCGGTCTGGGAAGATCCCACATACCATGGAGCGGCTGGGCCCGTGAGCCATGGCCGCTGAGCCTGCGCGTCCGGAGCCTGTGCTCCACAACAGGAGAGGCCACAACAGTGAGAGGCCCGTGTACCGCAAAAATAAATAAATAAATAAAATAAAATACAGGAAACAGAAAAGCTTCTAGTCACCTACTATTAACTTCTTTAAGCATTTAAATATTTTCTTGATTATTTTATTATTTTCTTATACACACCTTAATTTTCTATCCTTTATAACTTGATTCTTTTTTTTTTAAAGCAGATTTACATAGACTTTTTTTTGCGCGGCACGCGGGCCTCTCACTGTGTGGCCTCTCCCGTTGCGGAGCACAGGCTCCGGACGCGCAGGCTCAGTGGCCATGGCTAATGGGCCTAGCCGCTCCGCGGCATGTGGGATCTTCCCGGACTGGGGCACGAACCCGTGTCCCCTGCATCGGCAGGTGGACTCTCAACCACTGCGCCACGAGGGAAGCCAAGACTTTATTTTTTAATTTAAATTTATTTATTTATTTATATATTTTTGGCTGTGTTGGGTCTTCGTTTCTGTGCGAGGGCTTTCTCTAGTTGCGGCAAGTGGGGGCCACTCTTCATCGCGGTGAGCGGGCCTCTCACTATCGCGGCCTCTCTTGTTGCGGAGCACAGGCTCCAGACTTGCAGGCTCAGTAGTTGTGGCTCATGGGCCCAGTTGCTCCGCAGCATGTGGGATCTTCCCAGGCCAGGGCTCGACCCCATGTCCCCTGCGTTGGTAGGCAGATTCTCAACCACTGCGCCACCAGGGAAGCCCTATAACTTGATTCTTTTTTTTTTCTTTTTTTTTTTT
>NW_020175017.1:8084246-8109631 GCF_003031525.2 Neophocaena asiaeorientalis asiaeorientalis | reverse complement strand
TTCTTTTTTTTTTTTTTTTTTTTTTTTTTTTTTTTTTTTTTAACTTGATTCTTAATAGAAATTTTTATGAGTTGTTGGTTTGACATCCTCATTTGTATTTGCATACTCAGGAAAAATTCAGAGGCTTCAGAATGGTGTTTGTTAACAGACAGCTGTTAACAAAATGTAATTTTTAATATGCCTATTGGGGACCTCACATACAGTTTGGCTCTCGATCAAGAGTCCACTATATACATATACAAGAAGCACAAAAGAACAGATGCTCTGCCACAAGATTAGAATCAATGAGCTGAAGTCCTGCTGTATTTTTTTACTCCTTTTATTTATTTATTTGAGGGGGGAGTTGTCTTTGTGTGCTTTGTCCCTCAGACTTTTTTCATCCTTCTTTACTGGTGCTCATTTGTTTTCTAGACTTTGGCCTAAGCGGTACCAAGGTAAATACAGGCTCTATCTTTATTTTTTCTATATCTTCAGTTTATATCATACTTTGACATGTGCTTGCCTCTGTCCTGGTCCAAGCTTCTGGTTTTATCAGCCTGATCCCAAATGACCTCAGGTCTTGGTATGATAATCCCACTATTCCTTCAGAGACCAAGAATATTATCCTTCCTTTTGTGTATTTAAAATTATTGTGATTTTTACCTGTTAGCAATATGTAGATTTTTTTCAGTTTCAGTAAACTCTGTGAAACTCAAAACCAAAATCATGCCTATTATTATCTCTTGCTATTCCATTAAATGGTATAAAAATTCAAGGAGAGTTATAATTATCAAAGGTCTAAGCAAATGTCATACAAGTAAGACATTATGCGATAATTTTTTTCCTGGAAGAAGGAAGTTAATTAGGAAAATGAAAAATTGTTGATTGGAAGAATCTTTTGTGCTGTATTTCATAAAAAAGTACACTATAAGTGTCAGTTTGGGAAGATGAGAATGTTCTGGAGGCAGATGGTGATGACGGTTGCACAAAGTAAATGTACTGTACTTAATGTACACTTAAAAATGGTTAAAATGGTAAATCTTGTATTATGTATATATTACCACATAAAAAACGTATACCAGTAAATTACACTACTTTTAAAGATTCATATTAAAACATACTCCTTCATTTTAAGCTAAGTGACACTCATTTCTTAAAATATTCATGTAATAAACATTCTTCAGAAACTCAGTTTGTGTTCTAAATTGCTTAACAAATTGCTTGAGCTTCTCTACTACAGGATTGGCTGGAGAAAGGCACAGAACGTGGTGTTAGTAAAAGTAAAAACATCTTCTTTAGCCAATGGTATTGGGTCTTCTTGTTTACAAAATCATCATACAAAACATGCTTTCAACGAGTTTGAAAAATGGAGTCTCAACTGATGCCTCTAAAACTGGAGATTTAGATTACAAATGGCTCCACAAAACTGAAATCTTGAGGGCAAGGATGTTTTAGTAATGGTGCAATTGCCAGAACCAGGCAATAGATGGCATTTTTGTAGGCACCCAGGGCTTTTGGAATAAAATATCTCGTAAATTCCCACCTTGAATCTCGTCTGTGTGTATAAATATGAAGCTAGCTCTTTGGTTTTCTCTACTTTCCAGGCTAAATCTCACTACCAGATGTCCAAGTTAATTTTAGTTTGGCATCTTATCTAAAATGATCCTCCAAAATGTGTAGTAGTAGTAGTAGTAGTAGTAATAACAATAATGATAATACCCAAATTGACTCTAACATCACAAAGAGAAAGTTCTAGGAAGAACCTCACGGATTCTCTAAAATTGGGAGTCATCAGCAAACAGGAATATTTCAAGTCATGAGTCTAGATGAAAATAAACATGGAAATCAACGTTTAGGGGTACAGAAGCAGAGCATGGTTTGGAATAGTTCTCCAACAAGGAATATCCTATCCTCTGTGCTTTCACCAGGCTTCATTTTGCCAAAACAGATCTATCCCATTCTTCAATAACTCGACCTAATTACCACATTTCCTCGATTCTAACTTGTACTTTTTTAGTATTACTATCATTGAAAATCAAAGTCCTGTCCTCCCTTCCCCCTTTTCTCCCTCTCCCCACCTCGGAACACCTGCTATTAAATTGATGGCCCATTTTACAATTGAGAAAATAAATGCACTAGCTACATGTGATTTTGCCTACAGGGTAAAAACTTCCAGCTCTACAGCCTGAAACTTCTCTTGCAAAGGGCTTTTTCAGGTAGTATCCTACTGGTCGTCCCAAATTTGTGGGAGTAACGGGGAGGAGGGCTAACCCATCACCCCGCCCCCCACCTGTTTTTTTCCTTCAGATAAGAGGTTAGACACAAGGCGGCTGTAGCCGCTTGTCTGAAGTCTGTAGTGGAATCACAAACCCAGAGCCAGGTCCTCCTGCACCAATCCTAAACTGGATTCTTAAACTGACAAAAGTTTGCGATGTGCCCCCCTTCAACCCGATCCGTAGCAGAGCAGAGACCAGCACAGCTACCCTATGGAAGGCTTCTGGCCTCACCCTAAGTCCCCAAGGTCAGCGCCCACAGCATATTCTTGCCCCAACCGTCTGACTCTGGCTCTGATCGCTTACGGGTAGTTCTCATCCACTGGAGCAGAGCTGGGAGGTCTGCTGGAGCCACCGTACGGAGTAGCTGCAGTACTGCTTGCCGAGCTGAGTGGAATTCCATATTGGAGGAAAAAGCAGAGCAGGGGAAGGTTCGCACTGCGCACGCGTAGGCGGAGGCGGAGGCGGGTTCAGACACTTGATTCGACCCGGGGTGGAACCCGCCTCCCTTGGCTGCTAAAGTCCTAAGCCCCGCCCCCTCTTTGGAGTTCTCACTTGCTCCCGGGAATTCCTACACGCAGACATCCCTACACCCCCATCTCTCTCCGCTAGTGGTGCTCAGCCAAGTCATTTTTTCTTAAGGTGGCGCCTGGAGGCTGGACTTCTTTCCTGAGATCGCATCCCTAGAGAGCTTCCTATCTTAATACTAACTTTAATGCCGCAGTTATTGAGCGATAGAAAACGAATGTCAAAAGCCAGTCAAAGCAAAGAAACATCTCAATAAACCCTTTCGGTAAACGCACTGAAGGAACGCGGCGGGTGCCCCGGAAGCGGAAGTGTATCCTCTTCATGAAAGGCTGGACTACGCCGTGTGGTGACGTTACCACATTGGGCGGAAGGTTCGGTGGCAGTCATCGGTCTTCCAGCTGGTGGGAGCTGGCGTCGCGGTGCTGGGCGCTGGGGCCCTAGTTTATGTAGGGTAGCACCTGGCTGACCCCCAATTTCGTTGTTTTCCTCCCACGGCGTGGGGCTTCGCGAAGGACTCCCCGGCCCGTTTGGGTCACGGCTGTAGCGGTACCTTTTGCGGTAAGTGTCTGCTTTTTCTCGCTCAACACTACCGACTAGCAGCTAGGGGCAGCCCTAACGCTGCTTAGGGGGCTAGACACTGGAGGGAGTCGGCGTCCTTGGCCACCGGCTGTCGTCACCGAGACGGAGGTGCGCTGGCCCTTTTTCATCTCGTGTCTCCCATCAGAAGTTTTATTAAAAGATGCGCTTGTGACCCTTTTAGAATTGTCTTCAGATTTACCCGAGCCAAATTAAACGTAAGCAGTTGCAGGCTTGACTTTGTTTTGCTGTCGTGATCAAGGATTTAGATGTGGCTACTTCTCCGAAAATCTTTTGACTTGTACCAGATTTTATTTTTCCATGTTAACTTGTGACTAATTAACACATTGTTCCGCCGATAGCAGGCTTTCAAAAATGAATAAGGGATACCAGTTCAGTGCCGTTGACGACTTAAGGTATACTGATGGCTCTTTCCGTAGCATTTGGTGCTGCTAACCATTTCCTGAAGCTCTTTCGCCTATTGGCGTTCTGGATGCTATTATCACCTAGTTCTTTCATATGCTTCATTCAACAAAATATTTACTCATTCTTAGCTATAGTGATACAGAAATTAATGACATGAACCCTGGCACTGAAGAGCTAACAGTACGGTGAGAGAGAGGCACATAAATATACATCACACCAAGATGAGTAATGAGAAATTCTAGTAAGGTATAAAGAGCCATGAGAGCTATGGGAACACAGATGACAGTGTGCTACTTAGGAGATTTGTGACCCTGAGCAAGTTGTTATTCTGATCTAGCCTCAGTTTCCTCATCTACCTAATAAGCTTAGTATGAGGATGAAAGATTAGGTAAGGTGTTTGGTACAGTGCCCAGAATACAGCAGTGGTGGTGCCAAAGGGGAGGGGAAATATTTCCCTCAAACCTCTTTCCTTTGATGTTTTGATCTGATCAATTAGTATTTTCCAACCGAATACGAAGTACTGTGCAAAAACATCTTCAAGCCCTCCTTCAAAGTGATTACTCCTGTAACTCCACCTGTCTAGAAATTCTGGACCTGCCACCGGAATACAGTAAGATACCCATTAAGTGGTCGCTTTTCTTTGTTTTCAATTGATTTGCTTCTGAATGCCTTCGGAGAGGGAAAGGGAATTAGTAAAAGCTTCTATCCTTTTGATTATTCTCAGTCTTAGTTGACTTTCTCCTTTTGGTTGGCCCTTCACCATGGCTCTAACCCAAATGCTCTCATCTACTTCCATGGTATTATCCTGGTATGCCAACCATTTCCACATCTTTTTCTCTAGCCTCTGTTTCATGAAATAGTTCTTTAGTTTCTGCAAATTCAATAGGTCTAAAACGAAACTCACTCTCTCCACCTTCCTTTTTTTCCCTTTCTAAATGACATACGTCCTACGCACAAAAGTGCATAAAAGCAGGGATTCCTAGTGTATCTTTGAGTTTTGGCCCCATGTTTTAGTTGAATTTTGTGATATTTGTTTGTTCACTTTTTAGAAGGATAATAAAATGAACACTCAATATCCAACCTAGTAGAAGAACATTACAAATAACCTTTAAAGCCCCTTGAATCATTTCTCTATTAACTTTTTTTTTTTTTTTTTTGAGGTACGCAGGCCTCTCACTGTTGTGGCCTCTCCCGTTGCGGA
The DNA here is from genome assembly GCF_003031525.2 of Neophocaena asiaeorientalis asiaeorientalis. Lineage (NCBI taxonomy): Eukaryota > Metazoa > Chordata > Mammalia > Artiodactyla > Phocoenidae > Neophocaena > Neophocaena asiaeorientalis. The sequence continues at coordinate 8,104,648 of NW_020175017.1, read as the reverse complement.
GCACAGGCTCCGGACGCGCAGGCTCAGCGGCCATGGCTCACGGGCCCAGCCGCTCCGCAGCACGTGGGGTTTTCCCGGACCGGGGCACAAACCCGTGTCCCCTGCACTGGTAGGCGGACTCTCAACCACTGCGCCACCAGGGAAGCCCTCTGTATTAACTCTTTAACTTTCAAGCCAGCTTCTCTTTTTGCCTTCCATTCATTGGTTAATGGCATCACTAGCCACCTGGTTAGTCAAACTAGAGGCCTTAGAGTCATTTTTGCCTCTGTTTCTCTTTCATTCTCCATAACCATTTGGTCATTAGGTCCTATAAATTCTGCTTTATGGTAAGCCCTTGGCTTGAGCCCCTTCCCCTCATGTTCTTCAAGCTCACATCTCTTGAATAGACTTCTGGAGTATGCTTAGTGTATATAGTCTCCTTGCTCTCCCTTCAATGCATTTGCTACATTGTCTCTAATTTTTAAATTATAGAACAGGTGTTTCATTCTCTTGTTTCCCTTGAGGAGTGTTGCTTCATGCAGTGATTATTAACCCTGGCTGCACATCAGTATAGCCAGTGAAGTGTTTCAAAACGTAGATGCCTTGTTTTGCTCTCCTAATCATGAATTTAGATGAGGCCACTTCCCCCATAATCTTGTGATGTTACCATCCCTAGAGATTCTAATTGAGTATTTAATTTTTAGCTGACAGGTGTTAGCTGAATGTCACTGAAATTACCCATCGCTTGGGCATATGCCTCATCCCTCCTCATCCATATTTTCAGTCTGTGTTTATTTCAACTTCAAGGCAAACTATTTCCAAGGAATTCTTTTGACTTTGTTTTAATTTTCCTCTTGGTAACAGTTTACATAAAGATTCTTTTTATGAATGACTTGAGAGCCAAAAAGTATCTTAAAGAATTGATTCCCAGTGTTTTTGAGTTATTACGCATTGTTGCTTATTGAATTTTTGGTATACCTTTTAATATTAAAATGAGTTTTAAATTCGAAAACAATTATTTTAATAAAGAGAATATTTCCTGATACTACTTTGGTGCAAAATAAGGCAGGGAAGTCAGTGGTGGTATGATGCATAATTTATCTTCTGAAATTAACAGAAGAGTCTTGTCTTTGTTAACTTGATGTAATTTATTGATTTGGAGTTAGAACTTTTCTCATGCTGGTACAATTCCTGGAGCACATAGTAGGTGTTTAATGAGTGACTAAAATGAATAAAAGTCACAACTCCATCTCAACCTCTAGTATAATATCATTCTAATTCTCACAGAGCATTTTGAAAAATAATTAATTTTCCCCTTAACAAAAAATAATACTCTTAGTCATTACCAAAAACTTGAAAATTGCAAAAAGATATAAATTAGAAAATAAAAATTACTAGTTATTCACCATCCAGAGGTGACAAATATTATTATTTTCTAAAGTTTTACTGAAATAAAATTAACATACCATACAGCTCACCTAAAGGGTACAATTCAGTGGTCTATAGTGTATTTGCAGAGCTATACAACCATCACCACCATCAATTTTAGAACATTTTCATCACTCCATGAAGAAACTCCATACCCACTAACACTCACTCCTCATTTTCCCCCGTTTCCCAGGCCCTAAGCAACTATTAATCCACTTTCTTTCTTTACAGATTTTTCTCTTCTGGACATTTCATATAAGTAGAATCATGTATATTCTTTTGTCACTGGTTTCTTTCATTTAGCATAACACTTTCAAGATTCATCCATGTTGCAGCATGTGTCAGTACTTCATCTCTTTTTATTATCAAATAATATTCCATTTGGTGGGTATACCATATTTTATTTATCCACTCATCAGTTGAGGGATATTTGGCTTTTTTTCACTTTTTGGCTAGTATGAATAATATTGCTAATGACCATTCAAGTACAATTCTTTGTGTGAATGTGTGTCTTCCTTTTTCTCACATGTACCTAGGAGTGGAATTGCTGGGTCATATAGTAACTCTGCGTTTAAAATTTGGAGGAATTGCCAGACTTGCAAAGGGCTGTACCATTTTACATTCTCACCAGCAGTGTACGAGGGTCTGATTTCTCCATGTTCTCACCAACAGTTGTTATTATAGCTATCTTAGTGTGGGTCAAGTGGTGTCTGATTGTGCCTTTGATTTACATTTCCTTCGTGGCTAATGCCGTTTTTTGGATATTAGTTTATACGAAATACAATATATGCAGTTTTGTAATCTGGCTTTTGCATATAAGCATATTTTTAGCGTTAGCAAGCATATTTACAAAAGATTTTCCCTCATTTCTTCTTTCCTCTTCATTCCCCCCAAACCATAATTCTTATGACAATTTGCCTAAATTATATGCATAAAAAATAAAATCTATAGGAATGTATTCCAAAGTATTATTGGTGGTTATCAGGGGACAAAAGAGGGGGTAGGGTTAGGGGAATTATATTTCTACTTTAATATTTCTGTAATGTTTGAATTTTTATAACAAATGTGTATCCTCTTGTAATCACAAAACATAAAAGTGAATTATTTCTTTAGAGGACTAAGTATATTCACAATGAAAAAATATTCCTAAATTTAAAGTCATTAACATTATATTAGTTATTCAGATATAATCATTTTACCAAATAAAATACCAATAGTCCACTTTGTTAAATAGTTTACTTTTCTGTGGTTCTAGACTATGAATACATATGCTATGCAGAATTAAAAAAATATATATATATACATACACACACACACACATATATATATATACACATATATATTTAGTCAGGAAAGCAAGTATTGGTTTGGGTTATTGACTAGTTTATAGAAAAGTGTATAATATAGAAGTCATTTTTCTAAAGACATTTACTAATAATAGTATATTTGTATATTTAGTTCTTTAGTCTAATATTGATCCAATAAGTTAGTCATTGACTAGGGCTTAGAAGAACTTTTTAATAGGCATTTTCATTATAATAAAATTTGGAATCTCTAATCGTTAGGATCTGTTTGTATAATCTCAGATCGGGCAAGGTTCTGGCAGTATTATTTTTAATTGCTTATGTAGAGAAAAGTGGCTGTTTGGACACTCCAGCTTCTATTGAATAATAACCAGGTACACGTAATTCACACTAAATGTTAAATATTCTCGGGGAGTGATTCCTGGGTAGTGGGACAGTCACTTTAGTAGAGTTCAGAAAATTTCCAGTTTACTCACACTTCAGTTAATGATATAGGGAGAGCCAATTGATACCATTCAAGAAAAGAAGGAAAATAATAGTTAATATACTGTGCACTTGCAGGCAGTTTTATACATATTGTCTCATTTAATCCTCACAACAACCTTTCAGGGTAACTACCTTGATAATGGTATTATCTCCATTTTGCAGGTGAGGAAAGTGAGGCTCAGAGAGATTAAGTAACTTGCCCAGAGTAACCCAGCCAGTATGTAACAAAGCTGGGATTTGAATCCAAGTTTGTCAGACTCCAAAGCCCATGCTCTTTCCAGTACTTCACACTGCAGCAGGTAAGTATGATACTTGGCCCTGTGCTTGCCTTATTTAGGGCACCCCAAACTTGAGACTGTTTCCATCACCTCACAATCCAACTCTTAGCCAGACTCCTGTTAGAAGAACATGTGATGGGCCAAGATCAGTCCTTGCACGTCCTGATTGCAGTGGTACTTATCAGTTCTTTCTGGACATTGCAATTATTACTCTTCTATGAAGAGGAATGTGCATCTTTGCTTTCAAAATATGATTTCCTTTCTTGTAGTATAGCAGCAAAATTCATCCCAGGAGTTCGCCAGCAGGTGTATTCAACCGTATCGTCTAAAGCATCCGTCATTCATACTCTAGGACCTAAGGCTCTGTGTCCAAGGGACTGTAGGAAGTCATTATGCTTTTTTTGTAGGGAATGGCTGTTCCATTCCTTCACCTGCTTATATGGTAAAATTGTTGTGAGGGTGGAATGAGATAATAGATGTTAAACTATATGAAGTACTATATAGTAATCCCTTACCTTTCCAACAGCCCCATCTAAGTAGAGATTCTTCTTTTGTGAAACTAGTACAGGTATACACATAATTACTTCTATAAATCTTTTCAGTTAGCAGAGAGAATTTTGAGTGAGGGTGCTTAAACAGTAAATTATTCCAATTTGAGATATAGGGTTAGCTATTAACATTAAAAAAGATATTTTGTATTTTAGTGTGCATATCAGAACAAGGCGAAGTTAATTTTTAAGAATCTTGTTGGAAATTCTGAAAAGTTATAATAAATAAGGCAAATGAATACTAATTGTACAATATCAATTATCTAGGTCATTGGTTTTTTTTGATTTGTCATGTTATCTTCATTGGTTTATTTTAGTGGTCTTTTGAGAGATATTTGTAAGGCCTTTCATGACTTTGGTTCCCTAGTCTTGCTTTTTCCCTAAGGTCTTAAATACATCATTCACCCATAAGGTTCATTTTTACTAAAGGCTTACTACATAGGCTGAAGATAAATAAAGCATTGAGCCACAGAAGAGAGCAAAAGAGGCAAAAATCCCTGACCTCATGCAACTTATGTTTCAGTTGAGGGAGCTAGACTGCAAATAATATACAGTTGACCCTTGACGACAAGGGTTTGAACTGCGTGGATAGACTTATGTGCAGATTTTTTTTCAATATAGTACCTGTATTTTCATTTTGCAGACTTTTAAATTAAGTGTGGGGATAAGTTTGTGTTCAATTAGAGATCACAATATGTGGAATCATAAGAACTAGGATTTGAGTCAATTCTATCCAAACTGTTTCCGCTTCCTGCCTTTGGGTGGAGTCAGTTTCTTTGTTTTTGAGGCACAGAGAGCAGTGCGTGGATTTTCTGTGGAAGGGGTCGGTGCCACTAACCTCCCTTTGTTCAGGGGTTAGCTGTAAGTAAATCATGTTAGTTGGTAAGAAAACAATGAGAGAAAATGAAGAGAAAGGAGGCTGCAGTTTTAAACAGGTGATGAGGGAAGGCCTCATTGAGAAGTTGCATCTGGACAACAGCAGTCCGACAGAGATGAGGGAGGGAGCCATATAGTTAACCAGAGTATGAGCGTGCCATCTGGTACTAAGGCCCTGAGGTGGAAATGTGTAGCAACAGCAGCAAGTACCAGAATCCTCCGGGGAGGGTGAGGAGAGTGCCTTATAGTCCATTCTGAGGACTTTACCTCTGCGTGAAATGGGAAGTCGTTGAGGTTTTGAACGGAATTTTAATACCAGAGTTTTCAGAAACACATCCTTGGAAATTGCAGGGGAAACACTGTATTAATAAAAGGTATTATTAGATATTATTCCCCTACTGAAGTGTAGGTTTTTGTAATCAGGCAAATATATTTTAAAATATGCTACCAATAAGTACTTACGTAGGAAAACTGTATTGGAAAACTTCACAGAATTTTTTTAATTTTTAATTTAAAAGAGCCAGTCACCATGGGAAGATAAGAGTTAACTGGTGTAGCTTTTTAAAATGGAGGATGATCTGTTTATGACATGATCTCTAAAAAAGCTAATTGTGGTGTCATAATTAGGATTATATTACTCCTGGTAATGCAGTGGTAAAGGAGATAAACTGAAACACCTATCAGATAACTGAATCTTATCTCTTACCTGAAGAATATTTACTTATGTGATAATAATTTGGTATAATGAGTATGGGATAAGAAGTTAAAAGTTCTGGATTTTTTCTACGAAGTGGTTGCTCTTCCAGCTTACGTAACCATGTAATTGTAAAAAACAGAAAATTATGGTAAGTACATTTTTTCAGTTCCATCAGGTATTTCTAGTCAGCAGTCTGGCAGGCTTGAGACCCAGGAAGAGCTGATTTTGAGTCTGAAGGCAGAAGAAAACCTATGTCCCAGTTAGAAGGCAGTCAGGCAGAGGAATTCCTAGATTCACTTTATTTTGCTGCTATTCACGTGCCTTGTCTTGCTAGCTAGTAGGTAAGCAACTTGAGGGCAGGAAATACCAGTCATATTTGCTTGCTTACCATCCGTGAGTCCTTGCATCCTGACTTATGTGTAATGGGTACATCTACCTATTTTATAAAACCGTAACATTTTAGAGCTGGAAGGGGCCTTAGAGGTTATCTTGTTTTAGAGTTGGGGAATCAAGAACAGCTTTTTAATAATAAAAACTAAGGAACCTCTTTCCTTAGTTTTTAGAAGAATGAAATGAGATAATGCAATGTGCATGAAAAGTTAAGTGATTTACTAATTTTAAAACTTTTTTTTTTTCACTTAGAGCATAAATCAAAATAGTTGTCCTTTAATTAGGCAATATTCCTGGGTGGAGATTTCACCTTTTTCTTTCTTTGTCTTTCTCACCCTTTTTTTCATTTAAAAATGTACATAACACATCAGTCAGTTATTCATATTTACAAGTATGTCCAAAATGAATACATTTAATTTGAGATGTCATCATTTCTTCAAAGCATATTATCTGACATGTTAAATTTGCTGATTCATACAGAATATTCCAGTTAGGTATTCAAATATAAGCCATCATAACCAAGTGGTAGCTTCAGCTTCTGGACCTGACAGTATTGAAGATGTAGGTTGAGGCTATAGAAGTTGAAGTTACAGTATCTAAACACTAGAGTACTTTAATTTGAACTAACTCTTCTTTAGAAGTCTTCAGTTATGGGAACTGGTGTTGATTATTTATAGATGTTTTAATTTTTTTCCTTCCTAGAGTTTCTTGTAATCACGTCTTAAAGTCTTCAGGATGGTACTAGCAGACCTTGGAAGAAAAATAACATCAGCATTACGCTCATTGAGCAATGCCACCATCATCAATGAAGAGGTATGTAAAATGTGTAAAATACATGTGATTGTACATCATCACTAGCATTGGAGGTGGATGATTAGTAATCTCTATGTAAATACCAGTAGATAAAACCCAGAAATGGATACACTAGATAGTGTTTTTTATTGAGAAATCAACTGTCTTAATTTCAACTTTCAGTAATGAATTACCCCCCCAAAAACAAAACAAAAACCACCTTAACTTACATGTAATAATGATGTACCTTTTATATTTTGAAAATGGCTTAGACCTGGAAATACACTTTTGCTTTCTCTCTTGACATAGGCCTAAAACTTTAGTATCCTGCTTCTTCTTGACTAGGCATGCATATATCTGACCTTTTCTCCTTGACTTTTATTTAGCATTCTTATAAAAGGCTAGTATTTCCATCTTGGCTACTGTGATTCATTTCCTCTGTAATCCTCATTCATTTGTTTTGGAAATTTTGTAAGCTGACTCCTTATATGGTATCTGAAATACTTTTCCTCCAGGTTTTATTATTTTAAGTTTAAGGTATTTCTTTCTCCCATTTTTTTCTCCACACATTGTATCTTAATGGTTTGTCAACTGAAAAAAGAAGATTATAGTATACTTTATATTTTGTGGTACCAATGGGAAAGTACTGAATTTGGTTTTAGAAGACCTTGTTTAGCATCCCGCTAAACAAATGGTAGAAATTTGAGCAAGTCAGCTTCAGATTTCTTAATGTATAAAATGGGAAATAGCATTTACCTTTCAAGATGATTTTAAGGATCAAATGAAATAATAGATAAAAAGTACTTTCTAACTTGGAGGTTTAAAAAAATTCTAAGATAGAATTTGATATCAACACTTTAATAAGCTAATGGAATTAAATAATTTGGGGACCATCTTTGAGCTCAGCTAGTCCAGCCTCTCATTTAACAGCAACGGAAAGTCAAGTTTCACATGTTTGTTTATTGGAAGAAACAGGATTAGAATCTTTTTTCTAATTCCTATTTTTATAATTTTCCTAATTCCAAGGCTTTTTCTAATAATTATTATTAAGTAATAAATCATAATTTAAACCATTGTTTAGCCTTTGAAATTCTGAACAAATAAAACAACAGCTTTCCAAACAGTTTTCCCTGTTGCATAACCCTTATGGTGTTTGTGTTTATGGTAGGAAAATAAGAAAGAAACCAGGGAGAAGAGGTTGGTGGGAAGTAAAATAACAGATGTTGCTTGAATTGGCAGTTGTTTCTCTGTTCTTGGTACTTGCTACTAGGGAATTAACAAGGAGAAATCCCTCTAATGAGAGATCAGTTCCATTTTTATCAATCCCTTTAATGAGGGATAGAGAAATCTGATAAGCTGCTGTATGACATATGACCGAAGTTGATGATGAGAATTCATTCAAGAAGTAATTGAGGGGCTTCCCTGGTGGCGCAGTGGTTGAGAGTCCGCCTGCCGATGCAGGGGACACGGGTTCGTGGCCCGGTCCGGGAAGATCCCACATGCCGCGGAGAGGCTGGGCCCGTGAGCCATGGCCGCTGAGCCTGTGCGTCCGGAGCCTGTGCTCCGCAACAGGAGAGGCCATAGCAGTGAGAGGCCCGCATACCACAAAAAACAAAAAAGAAGTAATTGAGGGCCTACATTTTTGCAAACATTTTTGCTGGCACCAGGGCTATAGCAGTAAACAAAGTAGACTAAAATTCCCGTTCTCACGGAGCTTACATTCTAATCTGTGAACACTTATTTCCATGAGCAGCTAAGGGCTCATCTTTTTTAGAGATTTTATAGCTTGTGACCATTTAACCACAGTGCCTTGCACCTCAACAAATATGTGATGATAGTGAGTTATTAATGGAGGATAGTTTCCTTTTCAACTTTTTTCCTCTGCTCTGAGTGGAAGTAGTAAGGCTGCTAGGTCAGACTGAGTCATTTTCTTTTGTCACATTTTCCTCCATGATAGTCCAGTTAAGCAGATGTTGTGAATGCACAGTGCTGCATATCAGCAACAGGAATTCAATGACATAGAAAACTTCAATGGCAACATGTATTGTGTAGTAACTTTTTGGCTTGTATATCGTCTTTCCTATTATTACTTTAACGTAGGGATAAAATTGTGACGGTTAATACCTGGTTGAATAAGACGAAGTGGAATGTCTTTTGTTTTGGCCGTGCTGCATGGCTTGCAGGATCTTAGTTCCCCTACCAAGGATCGAACCCCTGCCCCCTGCAGTGGAAGCTCAGAGTCCTAACCACTGGACCATCAGGGAATTCCCTGAAGTGTCTTATTTTGACAAAATGACTAGACATTTAATAAGATTCTCTCTCGAAGACTAACTGAAAACCTTTCTGCCCCCCAATGGTATAGTATTGTTTTTATTAATATTAAGTTATGGTAGTATATGATGACTGGTCAATCATTGTTTTTGTGTGGTTGAAATGATACAATGGGCGTTTTAAGTTTTTATTTATTTTCTTGCAGGTGTTAAATGCTATGCTAAAAGAAGTATGTACAGCATTATTGGAAGCAGATGTTAATATTAAACTAGTGAAGCAACTAAGAGAAAATGTAAAGTAAGTTAAATTAATCAAGTAAAAAACAGGCAAAACTAAATATAGTTTACTGGGATGAGGAGCTAACTAGAAAAGTCTGCCATATTTTGAAATGTTCTTGCTATGCAGCACTGGGAAATAACAGAACTCATATGTTGGAAGACTTTGTTTATAGTACATTTCCATTATGATGGTTCAAAGAATAAACTACATGTGGCTTTCATTTAATTATGGATTTCTTTCCATTCTACTACTCCTTTATCTGAATGGATTCAATCGTATACTGTATAGTATTTTAATAGAAAAGCCTGTTAACAATTTAGATGCATCATAGAAAAGTGGTGCCATTTTAATCCTCTTCAGACTAAAGATGACATTAATCAGTCTCCTTTATTATTGGAGAATTATATTCTTTTTTGTCCCCTTTTGGTTTCTCTGTCCATATTTGAATAAAGGAGTAACGTGTGTGGTCTCAGTTATTGTGTTAATTGGGAGGGACACTGACTGGGACAGGGCACATAGAATAATTGAGGGCACCTCAATTAGCTGCCTGAATCCTAGCCCTTGTCGTGCTCAGGCCATCCCTCCTTTTCATATTGTCAGACTGGGTACTAAATAGAGAACTACTAGCATTTAAGCATTTACACTACAGGAAGTAGTCTTATTTTCTGCTAGGTGTAAACATGTATAAATTCTGTATGCTGCCAGAAAAATAAAATCAATACTTTACATTAATATGAGGACAAATTAATATTTGGACTTTCAAAAGAAAGCCTTGAAAAACTAACAAAAGTCTTGCATCTAACATTTCATGGTAAATTCTTTATGGTATGGACTTATGACTCTGTAGTAATTGTATGCATATTAATTAGAATACTATTAATATGAATGACTGAATATTCTTACATTCTTTGGGGCAAAAGCTAATTTTTTTTTTAGAGTGTCTTAACTGACTTTTCCCCCTTCTACCCTCAAAAACCATCATCATGAAGGTCTGCAATTGATCTTGAAGAGATGGCATCTGGTCTTAACAAAAGAAAAATGATTCAGCACGCAGTATTTAAAGAACTTGTGAAGGTAAAAGTATATCTAGCTTGTGCTGTGATTTTCTGTAGACTCACTACATTAGCACTGCAAACAATAATACTATTTCAGAATACTTTTTTGTGTTTTTATAGAATATTTATCTGTATTAAAAATATTAATTGAAGGATTATTAACTTTTCTGAAGTGGCTTATTTTTATCATAGGCTTTCCTGAATACAAAATTCTGAGTACAGATATGAAGGCCAGTATTACTCCTGCAAAAAAATGCCAAAGCCAAGTTACAAAAAGTAAAACTTCACTATATATTAATTGATGGAAGAGCCTCTCTGAGTTTATCCTCTTTTAATATCAAGTTTTGCCTATTGAGTGTCTTGCTTTTGTACAGAAAGTCACTCTTGGCAAGAGTTCTTTTCTACACTTTCATTGTGTCAAAAAGTCCCTTTGAAAAGATCAGATATCCCTATTCTTGCCTAGATTTTAAGCAATTTTGAATTAGTGAAGTTTTATTTTGCAAGTTGTAAATATAGCCTATTGCCCTGTTCACCTTAGAATTGATATTGCTGCTGCTGTTGTGAAAATTATGATGAGAGTCTTAGAGCTTTAGAAAATATGTTTGAGTCCAGTCATAGGGGAAAAAAAGAAAGAAACTAAAAGAAATTTTTTAAGAGCAACAGGTATCTGCTAGTGGTCTCGAGTATTTTTCCCTATATTGTGTGAATAGTTACACTTAACTCCTTTGGTTCTAGCAGAGCTGATTGGTACTTTGAAAAAGTCTAGTACCTCGGATGGTTGTGTCATTTCAGTTTAGTCCTGTAGACTAATTAATTTAGAAAGAAATTCAGGGACTTTCCCTCGTGGCGCAGTGGTTAAGAATCCGCCTGCCAATGCGGGGACACGGGTTTGAGCCCTGGTCTGGGAAGATCCCACCTGCCACGGGGCAGCTAAGCCTGTGAGCCACAACTACTGAGCCTGTGCTTTAGAGCCCACGAGACATAACTACTGAGCCCACGTGCCAGAACTACTGAAGCCCGCGTGCCTAGAGGCCTGCTCCGCAATGAGGGAAGCCACTGCAATGAGAAGCCTGCGCACCCCAGGGAAGAGTAGCCCCTGATCGCCTCAACTAGAGAAAGCCGGCATACAGCAGCGAAGACCCAGTGCATCCAAAAATAAATAAATATATTTATTAAAAAAAAAAAAAAGAAATTCGGAACCTATAAGAGGTCAGGAAATTTATCCAGTTTTCCTTCTCAGTTTGCAGTTGAGAAAAGTAAGACAGTTAGTGGTAGACCCAGGTCTGATCTCCAAACTCCTCACAATATTTCCAGATTGTTTTTCTTCTAACACCTGGGGTCAGCACAGGGTGAGGGAACATTTTTATTTTTAGGGGTTGGAATCTTTCGGCAATTCTGGAGCATCAAGTGCTTTGTTAAGATGGCTTTACGGGGCTTCCCTGGTGGCGCAGTGATTGAGAGTCCGCCTGCTGATGCAGGGGACACGGGTTCGTGCCCCAGTCCGGGAAGATCCCACATGCCGCGGAGCGGCTGGGCCCGTGAGCCGTGGCCGCTGAGCCTGCGCGTCCGGAGCCTGTGCTCCGCAACGGGAGAGGCCGCAACAGTGAGAGGCCCGCGTACCGCAAAAAAAAAAAAAAAAAAAAAAAAAAAAGATGGCTTTACGGAGTACCTACTTTATTCTAGGCAGTATGCCAAATACTGCTGGTAACAAAGATGAAAAAGACTGGGCCTTATACTCAGAAGCTCATGGTCTAGGGCAGTGGTGTAAAAAGCAAGGCCAAAACTGTTTTCATAATAACACTAAGACATTATTTGCGTTTTTTCAGCCTTCTTTACTGCAAAAGCAATGGTGGGTAAAAACACTGGGTAAAACTCCCTAGCATGAATCAAGGCAGTGGTACCAAACTATACTAGTAGTCATTGAACTCCTTCCTCCCACACACTTGGCAGTGAAGAAAAAAAAAAAGCCAGTTTCGTTTAAGAATGTCTTTGATGGAGCAGTAGAGGTTATTAGTAGTATTAAATCTTGACCCTTGAATACACATGTGTTTATAAGATTTTGTGTGATGAAATGGGAAGTATGCAGAAAGCCCTGTTGCTGTGTACTGAAATTTGATGGTTGTCTTGAGGAAAGCAAATGTGTAATTGTTTGATTGCAAGCTGAGCTAGCCACTTCTTTCATAGAATGCCATTTTTACATGAATGAACAACGGACATAATCTGTGGTTATTTACACTTGGGCCTTTGGCAGATATTTTCTCCAAAGTAAATAAAGTGAGCTTGTCACTTTAAGGCAAATAACTAACGGTATTGTAGCCAGTAATGAAATTCCAGCTTTCAGGTGAAAACTAGAAGCTTGAATCTCCACCATGAGTGTCACAGTGTCCCAATATTTAACTTTTCTAGTGAGATCATTATTGATATTAATAAATAAAATGTTTTGATGTTGTATAGTGAAATGTGTCAACAATGGAAGAGCTGCCTGAGTGAACCAATATTCTCTAAGTGATTAATGTATGATGTTACAAAAGCATGCACCAGGATAAGATCGATTCAAAGTCCAAGATAGAATAACAGATTTTAATGTAATATAGAGTATGAAAGTTCAGTACTGCTGTTCTAAGATGTAGGAGGAAGATAAGATATATTTATTTTAAAAAATCATTATTCAATAAAACTTATAGGTTGCAAATAGTAGGTTCATAGAGAGCTGAGTGATTCTGCCATGGGATACAGAGAATGGAGGTGAATATGGGGCCGCATTAGTGTTCTGAAAGGATCTAGGAGGAAGGGCAGTGGATTTATGTTTAAGATAGATTTTGTTCATTTCAACCCTGTGCCTGGGAGGGAGATCACAAAATGTGTTTTCTTTTCTTCCCTTTTCTACCACATGGCTTTCCTTGAAATTCACATATAATATGGATTATGTAACCTTTATGGTATCATCTAGCATGGGCTCAGCAAATTTCTCTTAAGAACAAATAGTTTTGGCTTTGTGGGTCATATGGTCTCTGTTGCAACTACTCAGGTCTGGTGTTATAGCACAAAAGCAGTAAATGAATGGGCATGTCTGTGTTCTATTAAAACTTTATTTACACATAGTTGTAAATACGGTCTATGTCATCTGGTCCTAGGACATTAACTACTATTATGGTTTTATTATCATATGGAGATACAGGTTTCAAGCTCCGAACAACTGACTTGGAACTGAATTATTTTTTTAAATGAACTTTAAAAATGCCTCATGCTTGTTTATTTGGGGACTGTCCATATATGTATCAATGCCTTAATTTTCCACTGATTGTCATAAAATTAGTGATTATTTTTTACTAGCACTTTAAATATAATAACTTTATAGAACAGTACATCTTTGGCATTGGAGAATTTAATATTTGACTGACCTGGAAAGTCTTTCACATGTAATTTGTAATTTTGTTCATATATAAACATTTGTCAAATTGAACATGAAGATAGGTACTGTCCCAAAATGGTAGCCATTAGCCACATGTGGTTATTGAGCACTTGTAATATGGCTAGTCCAAATTGAGATGTGCTGTAAGTAGGAGATACATGTCAAGTTTTAAGACCTAGCATGGCAAAAGGGAATATAAAATATTTTATTAATTTGTAAATATAGATTACATGTTGAATTATAATATTTTAGATATATTGAGTTAAATAAAATATTAATATCACTTGTTTTTACTTTTTTTAATATCACTACTAGAAATTTAAAAATTCATATGTGGCCTGCACATATATTTTATATTATATTTCTGCAGTGCTGTTGTAGATTGCTCCTTTGGCTCAAACTTGGTCTCACATTCACACTCCAGCTTGTTCTAAAAAATATTTTGAGATCCTTACCTCTGAATTGGTTTGGGAGTATAGGCTTGCTTATGACTTCACAGTGTACTATTTTAAATTTTTAAATTTCACTACGTGTGTACAAAGGGAAATAGAGCTGTATTAGAATGGTAGGATTATGGTTGCCGCTTATATTTAAATGTCTATAAGTTACTTTTTCAAGTTAAAAGTTGTGGGGAGAGGGGTTTTGAATGTAAGCATAGGTTAACCTGATTTTATTTTTGGTTTGTAGCTTGTAGACCCTGGAGTTAAAGCATGGACACCCACTAAAGGAAAACAGAATGTGATCATGTTTGTTGGATTGCAAGGGAGTGGTAAAACAACAACATGTTCAAAGGTAAATTATACTTAATTAAAAAAACAAAGTCATGGAGAAGATATGTTTGTATAAATCAAGTTTTACGTTAAAGTCAGGATTTGTAGTATTGTTCCTTTAAAATTTTGTGTTGTTTGATGTATCTATTATGTTTTTGTAATAGCTCTTTGTAGGATAAGAGCAAAGAATCCCATAGTCTTTCTCGTGATAGCTTTTTGTAAGAATGGTAGACTTCTATATAACTATGCTGTTTCTTTTACCAAAAAGACTGTTCCTGTCCTTTAAGGAGCTGAGGATATGATTTTTGGAGAAGTGAACGTGGAAAGTTTACCGTATCTCCTATGGCTCAAGACTCCCTTTTTACAATGTCTCACCCAGTGTAATACATATGAATCTTCATTTTGCATATCTTTTTGCTAATTTTAAATTCATTATACCACCCCTTCCTCCATAATTGGGTAACTCAACTTTGTTACCAGATTTTACTCCACAAGCCTCAACTTTGTATAGTTTAGAAAGAAAAAAATAGGAAAGGGTTATTTCTTAGAGGGTTATGTTATTGTTTGTTTTTAATTAACGTTAACAACATTTTTTACCATGATCATTTGTTGCTTCATCATTTTATATCCTTCGAATGTGACTGTATGGCACTTAGAATTTAAACTCTTTAGGAAATTTTCTATACTCAGAATTTAATAATATTACTTTTAGGAGAATATGAGCAGTTTTATTTTACTCCTTAAGTAAATAACAAGTGTAAACAGAAACAATTACATGTATAATAAATTTGTATTTATTGATTTTTAAAATCTTCCTTTCCCAGTTAGCATATTACTACCAGAGGAAAGGTTGGAAGACCTGTTTGATATGTGCAGACACATTCAGAGCAGGTATTGTGTTCAAATTTGAAAATTGTTTTCTGAAATTTGTATTTTCAAGTTTGACGACTCATTAACTCTATTTCATAGGGGCTTTTGACCAACTAAAACAGAATGCAACCAAAGCAAGAATTCCATTCTATGGAAGGTGGGTTCCAGTTTTTATTTTTATACTCATGTGTCTCACCTTATCTGTCTGACTTTATTTAATGCTATCTGGTCACATTTTAATATATACTTATAAGCTTAAATCCTTTCTGGAACAAAGTAGAGGTATAATTAATACATTGTTATCTTTTATTATTGTAACATGACTCTTCTGACCGAGCCTGATAGATCAGAGAAGATGTTGTTTAGTTTATAATTCTGCCTGTACTTATCAGCCTGCCTTGCATGCTTTCCAGCATCCTTCTGCTTCTATTCCAGTTGTTTAAGACCTATCTGAAGCATTCCTCCATTCAACACACTGGTGAATTCCATATTGTCTGGTTCTTTAGTACATCATCTTTGAAAGTTTGTGTTTGATCATCCTAAAATGCTTTGTGATCTTTAGTTATCTCAGAGATTCTGATCGTTGCTATCCTTCATTTGCTACATTACTGTTCAATTAGGTGGTTTGTATATGTTAAAATGACTAATTAAAAGAATCGAGTCGAGATTGAATTTAGAAGGACCTATTTGAGGGAATAGCATTTCTCTTAATGTTATTAATATCAATATAAAAAGATTATTAATATAGAAAGCTTAAAGAAGCTAAAATTTGAGGTAATTAAATGAATGATATCATTTTGTTGGTCTTTATTTTCTACTTTTTGGCTGGCCAAGAAAACTGGTGAACTTTAGCTATGGTATGTTCTTTATTTAAATTCTTTTTCTTTTAGTGTGGTTTTTTTGTTTTGGTTTGGTTTGGTTTTGGCCATGCCACATGGCATGAGGGATCTTACTACTTCTCTGACCAGGGATTGAACCTGGGCCCTTGACAGTGAAAGTGTGGAGTCCTAACCACTGGACCACCAAGGAATTCCCTCTTTTAGTTACTTTTTTATTTTTTATTTTTTGCGGTATGTGGGCCTCTCACTGTTGTGGCCTCTCCCGTTGCGGAGCACAGGCTCCGGGCGCGCAGGCGCAGCGGCCATGGCTCACGGGCCCAGCCACTCCGCGGCATGTGGGATCTTCCCGGACCGGGGCACGAACCCATGTCCCCTTCATCGGCAGGTGGACTCTCAGCCATTGCGCCACCAGGGAAGCCCTTTTAGTTATTTTCTTATGATAATTTCTAGCAAATAGATTAAAGAATAATGTTAGGAATTTTATTTTTAGGATAAGAACTTTTTCTTACATAGATTTAAAAATCAAGGGATAATAAACAGCTGTACCTTTAGGGTTCACAATTTGCAAATGATATAATTTACCTGATAATTACTTGAACTATCAGCCAAAGCCAGAGCATTGATTTTTAACCAGTATTCTCAGTACCGTTTATTAAATAATCTCTCCTTTGCTTATGTAAACTTAAAAAACATACTACGTATATGGAGTAAAGTATTAGCAGTCATTGTTTCCTCCAGGAGAGATGAAGTAAATGGGGCTGGGGGGAGGACTTGAACTGTATCTCCAATATTAAATTTACATATTAGCATTTATGGGGGGGGTAGATATGTTTGTTATAGTATCATTTGTTCTTTTTTTAAAAAACACTATTTTAATTAAAAATTTTAAAGAAGTGAAAGCACTAGCAGTTTCACTTCCCAATTATCAGCTTGTAGCATGTCCATCTGTGCTTTTTTCAGTGTCTATATAAACAAATACACAGACATACATAGATAATTTTTAACTGAAGTGGACTCTTATGTGCTTTGTACCTTGATTGCTTTGGTAGTGGTTATATGGGTTGTGTAAATTTGTCAAAGCTCGTTAAAATGAACAATAAAAATAGTGCATTTTATTGTATGTAAACGTACCACTATACAGTTGATTAAAAATGGGATCTTATGACAAGGTAGTTATTACTCTTGGGAAGGAGTGAGGTGCTAATTATGTTGTTTTCTTGATCTGGGTGTGTTTGCTTTGTGAAAATTCACCAAGTTTATAATTGTACAGCTTTTCCACATATATGTTATACTTCATTAAAATGTTTACTTAAAAAATGGGATCTTAATAATCCTGGGCAATATACTGTTTAAGATAATTCTTTTTGATGACATCATTGTATTCCATTAATCAATGCCCTTATGAACATCTTTGATAATATTTCTTTCTACATTTGTAAGTTTTATTTTAATAGTATCTTTATCTTTTTTTTTTTTTTATTTGCATGCATTGGGTCTTCGTTGCTGCACACGGACTTTCTCTAGTTGAGGCTATTGGGGGCTACTCTTCGTTGTGGTGTGAGGGCTTTTCATTGCGGTGCGCGGGCTTTTCATTGCGGTGGCTTCTCTTGTTGCGGAGCATGGGCTTTCGGCACATGGGCTTCAGTAGATGTGGTTCGTGGGCTCTAGAGCGCAGGCTAAGTAGTTGTGGCACACAGGCTTAGTTACTCTGTGGCATGTGGGATCTTCACGGACCAGGGATAGAACCCATGCCCCCTGCATTGGCAGGGGGATTCTCAGCCACTGTGCCACCAGGGAAGTCCTTCTTAATCATATTTTAAAATAGCTGGTAATGCTAATTTTTGTCTTCTTTTTCAACATTTATTGCTTCTTTCACCTGCTTATTTTCCTGGAAAAATTTTAGATTTTTTTAATCAAGTTCTAGAAAGAAAAATCTCCCTAAAATTGTGATTAGAACTACCGTGAAACCAATTAATTGAGGGGAGAACTGACATCTTTACTATACGTGTATAGTTCCATTCAGGAACCTGCTATGTCTTTTTCATTTAAAAAAATTGTCCTTAAGTATAATAGTTTTCTTCATTTAAGGCTCACATATATTCTTATTAAGTGTATTTCTACTTGATTTTTGTTGTTAATTGAGGGGGAAACTTATTTTTTTTTTGCGGTACGCGGGCCTCTCACTGTTGTGGCCTCTCCCGTTGCGGAGCACAGGCTCTGGACGCGCAGGCTCAGCGGCCACGGCTCACAGGCCTAGCCGCTCCGCGGCATGTGGGATCTTCCCGGACGGGGCACGAACCCATGTCCCCTGCATCAGCAGGCGGACTCTCAACCACTGTGCCACCAGGGAAGCCCAGGGGGAAACTTTTTGTTAACATTATATGTTCTTTTCATTTGACAGTATTGAACTGTATCAAAAGTTGCCAATAATCAAAAGAAGCCAAATTAAAATGAGATCTCCTTTCTTGATTTTCAAGTTGAATAGAGTTTTGGTTCTTTTGTTTTTAATATTTATTTATTTACTTTTTATTTTGGCTGTGCTGGGTCTTAGTTGTGGCACACAGGATCTTCGTTGTGGTGTGCAGGATCTTTTAGTTGTGGCATGTGGACTCTTAGTTTTGGCATGCTGACTTCTTAGTTGTGGCATGTGGACTTCTTAGTTGTGGGATGTGAACTCTTAGTTATGGCATGCATGTGAGATCCAGTTCCTCGACCAGGGATCAAACCCAGGCGCCTTGTGTTGGGAGCTCAGAGCCTTAGCCAGTGGAAGTCCCAAATTAAATACAGTTTTGAGGATTGTGAAAATGTAGTAAAATAGGAATGAAATTAAACTTTTGAGACATTTTCCTTTTAAAAACCAAAAGCCAAAATGATCAGACCGTTTGATCCAATTTCAACTTGTAGGAGTATGTCATAACAATTTCACAGAAACAACATTACGTACTATTCATTTTGGCTATATTTTTAAGACCAAGAAGTTGGAAAACCTTAAATGGCCAACAGTAGGGCATTTATTTAATAAATGATAGCATAGTCATCTGATAGAATGCTACATAACTTAAAAGTCATGTTTTACAAGAATATTTAATTATTTTATAAAATGCTTACAAAAGGATGGCTGTCATCAAAAAGAATACAAAACACAAATGTTGGCGAGGAGAGAAGCGAATCCTTGTACACTGTTGGTAAGAATGTGAATTGGTGCAGCCGCTGTGGAAAGCAGTATGGAGGTTTCTCAAAAAACTAAAAGTAGGGCTTCCCTAGTGGCACAGTGGTTGAGAGTCAGCCTGCCGATGCAGGGGACACGGGTTTGTGCCCCAGTCTGGGAAGATCCCACATGCCGCGGAGCGGCTGGGCTCGTGAGCCATGGCCGCTGAGCCTGCGCGTCCAGAGCCTGTGCTCCATAATGGGAGAGGCCACAACAGTGAGAGGCCTGCGTACTAAAAACAAAACAAAACAAAACAAACTAAAAGTAGGACTACCATATGACCCAGAAGTTCAACTCCTGGGTATACATTAGAAAAAAAACCCCACTAATTCGAAAAGATACATGTACCCCAGTGTTCATAGCAGCATTATTTATAATTGCCAAGATATATCCCCAAATACAGTAAGTTAAACAAAATGAGAAGACAGAGAAATATGCAACAGATGAAGGAGCAAGGTAAAAACCCACCAGATCAAACAAATGAAGAGGAAATAGTCTATCTGAAAAAGAATGCAGAGTAATGATAATAAAGATGATCCAAAATCTTGGAAACAGAATGGAGAAAATACAAGAAACGTTTAACAAGGACCTAGAACTAAAGAGCAAACAATGATGAACAACACAATAAATGAAGTTAAAAATTCTCCAGAAGGAATCAATAGCAGAATAACTGAGGCAGAAGAACGGATAAGTGACCTGGAAGATAAAATAGTGGAAATAACTTCCATAGAGCAGAATAAAGAAAAAAAAATGAAAAGAATTCAGGACAGTCTCAGAGACCTCTGGGACAACATGAAACGCAACAACATTCGAATTATTGGGGTCCCAGAAGAAGAAGAGAAAAAGAAAGGGACTGAGAAATTATTTGAAGAGATTATAGTTGAAAACTTCCCTAACATGGGAAATTAGTCAGTCAAGTC
>NW_020175017.1:8004055-8083966 GCF_003031525.2 Neophocaena asiaeorientalis asiaeorientalis | reverse complement strand
TAAGGTTAACAGCTGATCTTTCAGCAGAAACTCTGCAAGCCAGAAAGGACTGGCAGGACATATTTAAAGTGATGAAAGGGAAAAACCTACAACCAAGATTACTCTACCCAGCAAGAATCTCATTCAGATTTGACAGAGAAATTAAAACCTTTACAGACAAGCAAAAGTTAAGAGAATTCAGCACCACTAAACCAGCTTTACAACAAATGCTAAAAAATTCTCTAGGCAGGAAATACAAGAGAAGGAAATGACCAACAAAAACAAACCCAAAACACTTTAAAAAATGGTAATAGTAACATACATATCAATAATTACCTTAAATGTAAATGGATTAAATGCTCCAACCAAAAGACACAGACTGGCTGAATGGATACAAAAACAAGACCCGTATATATGCTGTCTACAAGAGACCCACTTCAGACCTAGGGACACATACAGACTGAAAGTGAGAGGATGGAAAGAGATATTCCATGCAAATGGAAATCAAAAGAAAGCTAGAGTAGCAATTCTCAAATCAGGAAAAATAGACTTAAAAATGACTATTACAAGAGAAAAAGAAGGACGCTACATAATGATCAAGGGATCAATCCAAGAAGAGGGTATGACAAATGTAAATATTTATGCACCCAACATAGGATCCCCTCAACACATAAGGCAAATGCTAACAGCCACAAAAGGAGAAATCGACAGTAACATGATAACAGTAGGGGACTTTAACACCCCACTTTAACACCCCTTTTGGATCATCCAAAAGGAAAATAAATAAGGAGACACAAGCTTTAAATGACACATTAGACAAGATGGACTTAATTGATATTTATAGGCCATTCCATCCAAAAACAACAAATACACTTTCTTCTCAAGTGCTCATGGAACATTCTCCAGGATAGATCATATCTTGGGTCACAAATCAAGCCTTGGTAAATTTAAGAAAATTGCGATCATATAAGTATCTTTTCCCACCACAATGCAATGAGACTAGATATCAATTACAGGAAAAGATCTGTAAAAAATACAAACACATGGAGGCTAAACAATACGCTACTAAATAACCAAGACATCACTGAAGAAATCAAAGAGGAAATAAAAAACTACCTAGAAATAAATGACAATGAAAACAGGACAACTGAAAGCCTATGGGATGCAGCAAAAGCAGATCTAAGAGGGAAGTTTATAGCAATACAATCCTACCTCAAGAAACAAGAAACATCTCAAATAAACAACCTAACCTTACACGTAAAGCAATTAGAGATAGAAGAAGAAGAAAAACAAAAAATCCAAAATTAGCAGACGGAAAGAAATCATAAAGATCAGATTAGAAATAAAAGAAAAAGAAATGAAGGAAATGATAGCAAAGATCAATAAAACTAAAACTTGGTTCTTTGAGAACATAAACAAAATTGATAAACCGTTAGCCAGACTCATGAAGAAGAAAAGGGAGAAGACTCAAATAACCAGAATTAGAAGTCAGCCAACATTATTCTCAATGATGAAAAACTGAAATGATTTCCTCTAAGATCAGGAACAAGACAAGGTTGCCCACTCTCACCACTATTATTTAACATACTTTGGGAAGTTTTAGCCACGGCAATTAGGAGAAAAAGAAATAAAAGAAATCCAAATTGGAAAAGAAGTAAAACTCTCACTGCTTGCAAATGGCATGATACTATACTATATAGAGAATATACTATACTATACTATACTATATAGAGAATCCTACAGATGCTCCCAGAAAACTACTAGAGCTAATCAATGAATTTGGTAAAGTAGCAGGACCCAAAATTAATGCACAGAAATCTCCTGCATTCCTATACACTAATGATGAAAAATCTGAAAGAGAAATTAAGGAAACACTCCCATTTACCATTGCAACAAAAAGAATAAAATACCTAGGAATAAACCTACCTAAGGAGACAAAAGACCTGTATACAGAAAACTATAAGGCAATTTTGAAAGAAATTAAAGACGATACAAACAGATGCAGAGATATACCATGTTCTTGGATTGGAAGAATCAACATTGTGAAAATGGCTATAGTACCCAAAGCAATCTACAGATTCAGTGCAATTCCTATCAAACTACCAACAGCATTTTTCACAGAACTTGAAGAAAAAATTTCACAATTTGTATGGAAACACAAAAGACCCTGAATAGCCAAAGCAATCTTGAGAAAGAAAAACGGAGCTGAAGGAATCAGGCTCCCTGAGTTCACACTGTACTGCAAAGCCACAGTAATCAAGACAGTATGGTACTGGCAGAAAAAACAGAAATATAGATCAGTGGAACAGGATAGAAAGCCCAGAGTTAAACCCACGCACATATGGTCACTTTATCTATGATAAAGGAGGCAAGAATATACAATGGAGAAAAGACAGCCTCTTCAATAAGTGGTGCTGGGAAAACTGGACAGGTACATGTAAAAGAATGAAATTAGAACACTTCCTAACACTATACACAAAAATAAACTCAAAATGTATTAAAGACCTAAATGTAAACTCTTAGGGGAAAACATAGGTATAACACTCTATGACATAAATCACAGCAAGATCCTATTTGACCCACCTCCTAGAGAAATGGAAATAAAAACAAAAATAAACAAATGGGACCTAATGAAACGTAAAAGCTTTTCACAGCAAAGGACATCATAAAGGAGGTGAAAAGACAACCCTCAGAATGGGAGAAAATACTTGCAAGCGAAGCAATGAATAAAGGATTAATCTCCAAAACATACAAACAGCTCATGGAGCTCAATATCAAAAGAACAAACAATCCAATCAAAAAATGGGCAGAAGGCCTAAAAATACATTTCTCCAAAGAAGATATACAGATTGCCAACAAACATATGAAAGGATGCTCAACATTTCTAATCATTAGAGAAATGCAAATCCAAACTACAATGAGGTCTTCTGCCCATTTTTGGATTGGGTTGTTTTTTTGTTATTGAGCTGCATGAGCTGCTTATAAATTTTGGAGATTAATCCTTTGCAAGTAAGTCAGAAAGAGAAAGACAAATACTGTATGCTAACACACATATATGGAATTTAAGAAGAAAAAATGTCATGAAGAACCTACGGGTAAGACAGGAATAAAGACATAGACCTACTACAGAATGGACTTGAGCATATGGGGAGGGGGAAGGGTAAGCTGTGACAAACTGAGGGAGTAGCATGGACATATATACACTACCAAACGTAAAATAGATAGCTAGTGGGAAGCAGCCACATAGCACAGGGAGATCAGCTCGGTGCTTTGTGACCGCCTAAAGGGGTGGGATAGGGAGGGTGGGAGGGAGGGAGACGCAAGAGGCAAGAGATATGGGAACATATGTATATGTATAACTGATTCACTTTGTTATAAAGCAGAAACTAACACACCATTGTAAAGCAATTATTCTCCAATAAAGATGTAAAAAAAAAAAAAACTACACTGAGGTATCACCTCACACGGTCAGAATGGCCATCATCAAAAAATCTACAAACAATCAGTGCTGGAGAGGGAGTGGAAAAAAGGGAACCCTCCTGCACTCTTGGTGGGAATGTAAATTGATACATCCACTATGGAGAACAGTATGGAGGTTCCTTAAAGATATAAAAGTAGAACCACCATATGACCCATCAATCCCACTACTGGGCATATACCCTGAGAAAACCATAATTCAAAAAGACACATGTACCCGTGTTCATTGTAGCACTGTTTACAGTAGCCAGGACATGGAAGCAACCTAAGTGTCCATCGACAAATGAATGGATAAAGAAGATGTGGCACATATATACAATGGAATGTTACTCAGCCTTAAAAAGAAATGAAATTGAGTTATTTGTAGTGAGGTGAATGGACCTAGAGTCTGTCATACAGAGTGAGGTAACTCAGAAGAGAAAAACATACCGTATGCTAACACAGATACATGGAATCTAAAAAGAAAAAAAAGGTTCTGATGGACCTAGGGGCAGGACAGGAGTAAAGATGAAGACGTAGAGAATGGACTTGAGGACACGGGCGGGGGAATGGTAAGCTGGGACAAAGTGAGAGGGTGGCGTTGACATATATACACTACCAAATGTAAAATAGATAGCTAGTGGGAAGCAGCTGCATAGCACAGGGAGATCAGCTCCGTGTTTTGTGACCACCTAGATTGGTGGGATAGGGAGGGTGGGAGGGAGACGCAAGAAGGAGGGGATATGGGGATATATGTATACGTATAGCTGATTCACTTTGCTATACAGCAGTAAATAACACAACATTGTAAAGCAATTATACTCCAATAAAGATGTTTAAAACATTGCTTATAAAAGGGTGTTAAGTGGAAAAGCATGTTTAAAACACTATGTAATACAAGTTCAGTTATTAAAGAAAATGTAAAAAAAATTGAGGGATTCACAGCTCATTCAGAAAAGATACACAGCAGAATCATACAGGATTTCAGGCTTCCCTGGTGGCGCAGTGTTTAAGAATCTGCCTGCCAAAGTAGGGGACATGGTTTCGAGCCCTGGTCCGGGAAGATCCCACATGCCATGGAACAACTAAGCCCGTGCGCCACAACTGCTGAAGCCCGTGTGCCACAAATACTGAAGCCTGCGTGCCTAGAGCCCGTGCTCCACAACAAGAGAAGCCACCACAATGAGAAGCCCGCGCACCAAAACGAAGAGTAGCCCCCGCTCACTGCAACTAGAGAAAGCCTGCGCACAGCAACCGAGACCCAACACAGCCAATAATAAATAAATAAATATGGGGGCTATTTATTGTTTTTAAATAAATTTATTTAAAAAAAGAATCATACAGGATTTTGTAATTGGAAAACTGATTACTGCTTCATGCTGCTCTAGAAGTGGGTTGTTATATTTAATACTTATTAGATTTTATACTTCTAAATTGAAATTGTGATCATTATGACTTTTCCAGAGTAGATTAAGGGTGCACTAACAGTTTCCAAATTTTTCGTATTTGGAAGTTTTGCTGCTAAGTCATTTTTCCATGTTAAATAGCTATACAGAAATGGATCCTGTCATCATTGCCTCTGAAGGAGTGGAGAAATTCAAAAATGAAAATTTTGAAATTATTATTGTTGATACAAGTGGCCGCCATAAACAAGAAGACTCTTTGTTTGAAGAAATGCTTCAAGTTGCTAATGCTATAGTAAGTAGCTTAATTTATCAACATTATTAAGACTTTGGTTAAATTAATTATAAATCCTGATTGAGTTTATGAACCATATAAATTATTTTTTGTCTGTAAGAAAGATTCCAAGTAATATATTTTTATTTTGGGCTCCTTTGTCTGTATGATAAGGACTTAATCTTCTGTACATTAATATGAAATTTTCATGAGTATTGAAATATTTCCTTTCTCACTTAATCATCTTATTTGTATGTATAAGAAAAAGTAACAAGCAAAAAAAAATGAGAACCTTTAATAGCTGTTGAATTTCCTTTCTGTAAATTATTTAAATTAACTTAAAAACATTTGCCTTAGGTGAATTTTGAAAGATTTTTAAAATGAAGCATTTAAAAATATTAATAATCATTTAGTGTCTCTTTAAAATTGTGATGGAAATAACTTGGGAAGAAGTGGTTTATAGGTAATCTATAGCACATATTATGAACCCATGTTTTGCCATTGAGGTGTTGGCAGTAATTCTTTGGTTAATGATTAATACTAATACATTGTTTTGTTTTGTTTAGCTGTGCCATTATTTTGACCTAGGTGAGCAGACCTAAGGGGAATATCCTCATCTGTCCTTTATTTATTTTGCTTTCAGCGCACACTCTTCTACTTTTTTTCTCTGATTTACTGTTGCTATTGCATTTGTCTAGAGTGTGATTCCTCTAGATCATTGCTTAACTTTTTCCTCTTTATTCAGGCCTCAGCTCAAATGTTACCTCCAGACAGGTCTTCCCTGACCACCCTACAGAAAGAAACCTCTCACACCTCAGAACTGATTTTCTCTGTTCCATTTTAATTGTTGTACATCTGAAATGTTTATTTGCCTATTTTTTTATTTGTCTCCAGTGATTAGAATGTAGGTTCCACAAGGATAAGGATTTTCTTATTCATCTCTTTGACTGAGGACATAAATGGTGCCCAATACATAGTACTCCCTCAGTAAATACTGATTGATTGAATAATTATAATAAATATCTTTTATACCTTCTAATGATGAAATTTGCTTAAGGTCAGTAAAAATATATATCTTTTCTATTTAAATTTTCTAGCAACCCGATAACATTGTTTATGTGATGGATGCCTCCATTGGGCAGGCTTGTGAAGCCCAGGCTAAGGCTTTTAAAGATAAAGTAGATGTAGCCTCAGTAATAGTGACAAAACTTGATGGTCATGCAAAAGGAGGTGGTGCACTCAGTGCGTAAGTATCATTGATGTTATTGTCCCGTGTCTTGGGCTGTGTGTGTGTGTGTGTGTGTGTGTGTGTGTGTGTGTGTGTGTGTGTGTGTGTGTATTTATGGCTTTCTTATTAATCATTTAAAATATATTCCAATGGTGGACATAGTATGGTCTGTAAAAGAAGTTTGAATAGAAACAGAATTTTGGAGTACCTCTGATGCAGTTCTCCTTTAGCTAGTGAAAAGAAACTTGAGCTATGTACCTTTGTCTAATTACCTTTAAAATCTTCTAGAAATTTGTTTTCCTTTTTGAGGTTATTTTGTGTTTTCTTTTTCTTTGCAGAGTTGCTGCCACAAAAAGTCCAATTATTTTCATTGGTACAGGGGAACATATAGATGACTTTGAACCTTTCAAAACACAGCCTTTCATCAGCAAACTTCTTGGTGTGTACAGTGGTGGGGATATAGAAAAACCTTCAAGAAATAGTATGAATTTTTAGGACAGATTAGGATTTTAATTCTGCCCTCTCGCTAACTAGCTCAGGAAAATAATTTTCTTCTATGATTTATCTTCTTTACCTGCAAACTAAGGATGGTGGTTATCTGCTTCCTGTAGTTAGAGTGGTAAAATGAGCTATTAGATGGAAAGTTCCTTGGAGAAGTTTTAGAGCTCAATACAGAAGCATGTGGTTGTAGTAATAGCAGTGATAATGGCAGCAAAACTTTCATAATGTCTCCAGGTGTTTGAGAGCATGGAATTTGGAATTAAACCCTGGGCTGCAGTTCCTGCTTTGTCACTTAACGTCTCCAGCTTCAATTTTTCACCTGTGAAGTGCCTATCTCACAGGCTTATTATGTATGTGCATGCATTTTGCATAATGTAAAACAGATACACTATTAGTTATTAATTTTACTTTTTTGGGTCTTATAGGTATGGGTGACATTGAAGGACTGATAGATAAAGTCAACGAGTTGAAGTTGGATGACAATGAAGCACTTATAGAGAAGTTGAAACATGGTATATGAGTAGCAAAAAGCATTTGATTTCAGATGACTTACCTGGATTTCTTTTGATAAAGCTGTAATTTGTTTGAAATGATACATCCAT
This sequence comes from Neophocaena asiaeorientalis asiaeorientalis, assembly GCF_003031525.2. Taxonomy (NCBI): domain Eukaryota; kingdom Metazoa; phylum Chordata; class Mammalia; order Artiodactyla; family Phocoenidae; genus Neophocaena; species Neophocaena asiaeorientalis. Next base: position 8,076,523 of record NW_020175017.1, on the reverse strand, counting down.
TAAAGTCAATTCTTCAAATGTTTACTGTTTTAGATTTATATATAAATCATTTTAAATCTCAGGCATCTAAGCAATTGTAGAATGGAGTGTTTTTATTTTCTTTCTTGTAATCAAATTGCATTGATTAAAATTGAAGCTTTCATTGGGTTCCTTGGAGTAAAACAGGTTAAAAGTACATTAGAATACTCTCTTCTGATTTGTTTGTTTACTTATAAATTTTATATTTATATGTGATAAAACATATAAAAAGAAATTTAAAAGAATGAGATTAAATACCCACACATGTTTTCTTTACTCCACATTGAAGTCAACTCCTATTGAAATGTGATTAAGAGCTCAAGTTTTTTATTCTAACATGTGACTTTTTCAAATTACTTAACCTCGGACTACCCTGGTGGTCCAGTGGTTAAGACTCCACGCTACCACTGCAGGGGGCGCGAGTTCAATCCCTCGTCAATGTCCAGAAGCATTTAACATATTATTGACCATTTCTGTTTTTCTCAAAATGGTATTACTCTTAATTTCCATGGCCACGTACTATCCTGCCTCTTTGCTCCTTCTCATTCATCTTGTCAGGTGCCTATGCCTTTACTTCTCAAATGTTGATGTTTTCCAGGGATCATTCTAGGCCATCTTCTTTCTCTGGAGCTTCAGACTCATATCTGTATGTTTAGATGCTTAGATCTTCCTTAGACATTTAGTTCAGTTTATCCTTGTCTTCCCATCCTAACCTCCCACCCCAATGTTATCATCTATGAATTTAACATCATTTGTCTTGTTGCCAAAGTCAGAAATTCGGATGTTGTCATCAACTCATCTCTTCCTCACTCTGCCCAGTCCTTTTCCGATTAGTCATTAGTCCTAGTGATTCTACCTCCTAATTATCTCTATTCCATCCCCTACTTCCCAGCAACTATGCAAGTTCATCTCTTATCTAGATTGTTTATTCTAAGTCTTTTAACAGATATTCCAGTTTTTTGGACTCTTCCCCTTGGATCAGTTTTTTATACTTCAGCCGAAATGATCTTTCAGACATGCAAATTTGATCCTATTACCTTTCTTAAAATCTTTCAGTAACTTCCCATTTCCCTTAGAGTAGTTTTGAATGACTCCACTATCTAACCCACATCTTCTGAGTCATGTTTTGACACTATTGTTTTTAGCATTCCGTGTGCTGGTCATGCTGAATTTCTATCAGTTTCTCACATGTACGCTGCTGTCTCTGCCTTTGCCCTTGCTGGTCCCTTTGCCTGTTAGGTAGTTATCCTCTCTTCTTCCTACTTCTGTCCTTCTTTATCCCAGCCAAACCGGCTAACTCCTACTAATACTTCAAGTCTTTCCTTAAATGTGCTTCAGGGACATTCTACCTTATCCTTAGACTAAGTTAGAACCCCCTACTGTATGTTTCCATTGGATCCTGTAATTGCTGTATGAGTCGTCACAATGATTTGATGTCTGTCTTCCCTGCTGGAAAGTGAAGGTAGGTTTCATAGCTGTGTTCTTCCTCTTTTATGTTCACAGTACCTAGTACAGTTTCTGGCACTTAGTAAGTCTTTAGTAAATATTTGTTGAATGAATGAATCTATCCTTTATTGCCTGATTCTTTCCCCCTGCTACTACCACACTAAACTGGGTAATATATTCCTCTTCAGTCTGCTTTCTGACTCCTGTGTCTCTCTTTATATCTCTGCATTTTGCTTCTGCTTCTAACATTCTACTCATTTCTGTTATCACCAAGGGCCTCCTGATTTCCAAATGTAGTGACCTTTCTCTTTCCTCTTGGCTCCCAGTACTTAACAGTTTTATCTGCCTTTTATATTTTCAGACTCTTCACTTGGGTTCCATGACAGTGGATTTCTTATATTTATCATAGCTTCAGTTGTCATTTCTGTATAATATGTATTTTAGCCTTAATCTTCTCTACCACTGTTTTATTTTGCATTTCTAGCTGCCGGCTATAACATTTCTTTTAAGATATTGTACTGCTACTTAAAATTCAGAATGCCTAAAACCAAACACCATTTTTGTTTATATCTTTGGACAAAAATAGAAAATAATCTTTCTCCTTTGTCTTGTTCTTTCTGTTTTTCTCCTTAACTGAATTTACATAATGATGAAATGCTCAGATTCTAAGAATATCATCCAATCAACTTTGACAAATGCACAATAATCTACACTCCATCAGGAAATAGAATATTTCCATTACTCTAGAAAGTTTGCTTATTCCCCTTCCTAGTAAATACTTCATATTATAGGAATCCTAGAGTGTATCTTTTTTTCCCACATGGTTTCTGTGACTCAGCATAATATTTTTGATATTCATCCAGGTGGTTGTACTCACCTGTAGCCTCTTTTTTTTTTTTTTTTTTTAATTTATTTTATTTACTTTTGGCTGCATTGGGTCTTCGTTACTACACACGGGCTTTCTCTAGTTGTGGTGAGAGGGGGCTACTCTTCGTTACAGTGCATGGGCTTCTCATTGCGCTGGCTTCTCTTGTTGCAGAGCACGGGCTCTACGGGCCTAGGCTTCAGTAGTTGCGGCCCGTGGGCTCAGTAGTTGTGGCTCGCAGGCTCTAGAGCGCAGGCTCAGTAGTTGTGGTGCTTGGGCTTAGTTGCTCCACAGCATGTGGGATCTTCCCGGACCAGGGCTTGAACCCGTGTCCCCTGAATTGGCAGGTGGATTCTTAACCACTGTGCCACCAGGGAAGCCCATAGCCTGTTCTTTTATTGCTGAGAGTAGTATTTCATTCAGAGTCTATCCATTTTCCAGTTCATGGACAGCTAAGCTGTGTAAGAAACTCCACATAATCTAAAGTGCTTTTGCCCATTTTACAATTCTCATCAGCAGTATATGAGAGTTCTGTTTGTTCTACATTCTCTTTAACTTTTGGTGTTGTCAGACTTACTAATTTCAGTTATCCTAGTAGGTATAGTTTGTCTCCTTTGTTTTCACGTTTCCTGTATTTATGTCCATTTTCTCTGATAGAATATGAGCTTCTCTAGGATAGGATCTATCTGTCTCCACTGTATTCATCCTGTGATCTTGTGTGTAGTAACTGCTCAGTGAATACTTATTGATTGGGTATTTTATAAGTGTGCTTCAAGATGAGCCCATGATTAAGGGAAATCATTAGGTTTTATTGACTGGAAATGTTCATTCTCTAATATATCTGCATCATTTATATTGTATTTCAGGTCAGTTTACGTTGCGAGACATGTATGAACAATTTCAAAATATCATGAAAATGGGCCCCTTCAGTCAGATCTTGGTTAGTTATACTAAAAAGTTTTTTTCTAACCTCTTTTGTTTTTGTTAAAATTTCTAAGAACAGATACACTTGCTTTAATTATTTTAATATTTGGGTAAAAATAGATACTTTTAAAACTTAGTATTAACATTAAAGCCATTAGTTAAATGTGAACATTCTGAACAATTAATCTCAAGCTATTATTGATTTTATGTTTAATATATCTTTTAGGGGATGATCCCTGGTTTCGGAACAGATTTTATGAGCAAAGGAAATGAACAAGAGTCAATGGCCAGGCTAAAGAAGTTAATGACAATAATGGATAGTATGAATGATCAAGGTAAGGTGGTAGATTATTTGACTTGGAGGACAATGTTCTGAATATCAGTAAGTTGAGAGTTTAACTATGTTCTTGTGGACAAGATGGGGAAAATTTAGACTGAAAGATTATTGTTAGGGAGATTTCTAGCTGCTTGAAAGCTCTTGCTCAAAGGGTTGGGATTACTGGGTTGACCTCCTCATTGAGAGAAATGTCTAGTATAGTGCTTCTCCAAATGAGTTCTGTGGAGAGAACACAAGTTCTTTATGGTGTTGATAGAAATAACTTAAAAGGGGAGTTCTGTAGTCAAATAAATTTGGGGGAATGCTGAGTTAAAAAAAAAACACTAGTAAGTTTATTTATTGTATGTCTCCTCAGAGCTCTAATATGCTAACATGAATTGGGAATGTGTAAGAGAGAGAGAGTTTATGCAGTGTTTACCAGCTTACTTTGCTCTGTAACTCTCAAGGTTTGGTCTTCTCAAGTACACTGCTCTATCTCTAATCCTACATTATCCCTTTCTCCTGTACTTTCAGGTCCTCAGCCCATGAATATCTCTAGACCCATGACCTCTTTATCTTTTTCCCAGTATTTGTAGCACCCTTTCTGATTGAACCCAGCAGGCATGCCAAACATTTATCACCCTTTTGTAGCCCTTCTACTCTTGATCTCTGTTCTTATTTACAAAGAAATACAGGCTTTTGGCATTGAATTATTTCAGCTTTTGGCTGATTTATCTATGAGATTGTGACAGCCACAAACCATTCTTAAAGCTTTTTCAAGGACCTCTCTCCATCAGTAAAATCCTCTGCTATATCTGCAGTCTCTCCTTACCTACTGACTTTTTTCCCCCATCAATATATAAACATTCTTTCTTAAGTTCACAATTTCACATTTTCTAGGCTTCACTTCTCCCGCATGCTTTTACTCTGTCTCTCTTTTCAGTCAAACTTCTTAAAAGAATGGTTTGTGTTCCCAAACTACTGAAATCTGACTTCTCTCCCCACCATTACTGTGAAATAGATCATACAAAGATTTTCAATAACCTTCCACTGGTCTACTCTAATGGATACTCTTCAGTTTTTTTCTTGACCTTTATAACATTGGATGTTAAACACCTTTTTCTCTTGGTTTCCATTATACCATCTCTCCATTTTACCCTTACCTTTATTGGTTTCTTTTTTTTGTTTGCTTTTTTTGTTTTGTTTTGTTTTGTTTGTTTGTGTTTTTGGCTGTGCTGTGTGGCTTGCAGGATCTCAGTTCTCAGATCAGGGATTGAACCGGGGCCACGGCAGTGAAAGCCCAGAATCCTAACCACAAGGCCACCAGGGAACTACACATACCTCTCTTGTTCACTTAGTCTCTTTCACTGGTCTCATCCTCACCCAACCTCTTAAGTGAATATATGCTACAGTTTTCTGTCCTCAGCTAGTGTTTCTTATCATTCTGCTCAGTTTTGAATAATTAATCCACATCTATGCTTTGTCTACTACCTGATTATTTTTTGTAGTCTCTACGTCTTTCCTGATCTCTAGGCCTTCATAGTAACCCAAATAATGTTTCTCTCTCATCTGTGTATCTTCAACACTATTAAAAGTTGTGCAGGGCTTCCCTGGTGGCGCAGTGGTTGAGAGTCTGCCTGCCGATGCAGGGGACACTGGTTCGTGCCCCTGTCTGGGAAGATCCCACATGCTGCGGAGCGGCTGGGCTCGTGAGCCATGGCCACTGGAGCCTGCGCATCCGGAGCGTGTGCTCCACAACAGGAGAGGCCACAACAGTGAGATGCCCACGTACCGCAAAATAAAAAAAAAAAAGTTCTGAATGTAGAATTAATAACTGCAGCCATATCTAGAGTGTTTATTCTGCCCTAGGTACTGTCCTGAGCACTTTACATATTTTAACCCACAACAACTCTTAAGGGACAATTCTGGGGTCAAAATCCAATCTAGCTGTTACAGATTAGGATACAGGGAAGTTGAGTAATCTGCCAAAGGTCACTAGCTAGGGAATGGAGAGGCTGGGCTTCTGGCTTGAGAGTCTATACTCTGGATCACTTCCTGTCTAGGTGCTCACTGAATGGTGGACAGACATCTCTATTACACGTTTGAGAGTTTTCTGAGGTACATCAGTTCCAAAATGTAGTGCTTCTGCTTTGGTGAGTGACACTTCCACCTATCTATTCAGTTACCCAAGCTAGAAACTGGGGTCAACTTAGATTTACTGTCTAGTCATTCTATTGATTATGGATATAGAGGTATTGAGATGCCTAACTTTTCTCCTTTCAGTTGTGTCAGTTTTGCTTCGTGTATTTTGAAGCTCTTTTGTTGGGTGCATACACATTTAGGATTGTTATGTCTTCTTAGTGAATTGACCTGACCCTTTTATCATTATGTATGTAATGCTCTCCTTTGCCCTGCTCCACTTTATCTGATATTAATGCAACCACTCCAGCTTTCTTTTAATTAGTTGTTTGTATTATATATCTTTTTCTATCCTTTTACCTTTAACCTACCTGTATCATTATATTTGAAGTGAGTTTCATATTAACATGTTATGTTTTTTCTTTTTTAATAATTCTGATAATCTTTTAACTGATATATTATTTATATATTAGGATTTAAGTTCTGCCATTTTATCTTTTGTTCTGTTTGTTCACTCTGATTTTTGTTCTTTGTTTTCTCTTTTCTATCTTCCTATGGATTGTTTGAACATTATTATTCTATTTTAATGTATCTGTATGTTTTTATGATTCTTTGAGTAGTTTTCTTAGTGGTTGCTCTAGGTATTACAATATATATACATACTTATCACACTCCATTCGTATCAGTATTTCATCACTTCAAGTACAATACAGAAACCTTAACATCACCTTAGACTTAGTGAGTTATACTTCCTAAGTATTTCTCGTATCTTCTCTCTCCTCTTTGTCTCTATATCCCCTGAATTAGTTCATACACTCATCATTCCTTACCTGGATTGCTACAGTAGCCTCCTGACACTTCCCTTTCTCTTTTTTCACTCTTTTTTTTTTTGCGGTACGCGGGCCTCTCACTGTCGTGGCCTCTCCCGTTGTGAAGCGCAGGCTCAGCGGCCATGGCTCACGGGCCCAGCCACTCTGCGGCACGTGGGATCTTCCCGGACTAGGGCTCGAACCCGTGTTCCCTGCATCGGCAGGCGGACTCTCAACCGCTGCGCCACCAGGGAAGCCCTTTCACTCTTTTAATCTGCCTTCCTCACTGCCACAAGAATAATCTTTCTAAACATAACAATTCTGGGATTGAAATCTTTCAGTGGCTCTATGTTGTCTTCTTGATGAATTCCCAACTCCTAAGCCTGGTGTACAAGTTCTGTTATAATTTTGTCCTTACTTACTTTTATAATCTCTTAAATCTCTCAGCTCTTATCCATGCATTGTTCCTTCTACACAAAACTAGTTTCATTTATTCTAGGAATCCATGTTCTGCTTCCTAGAATATCCCTTGCTCTTTTCTCTTCTTTACTTATACTTGTCCTTCAGGACTACACAGTTAAAGAGAAACCACCAGCATGGAGCCTTTCCTGACTTCCTTTCTTCTTTGAATTATGCCCCTTCTGCTTTTTGCTTAACTCTCTCCTATTGCTTGCCAGGATGTGCTGTTATTCGCTGTCTTCTTTCTCTCACTCCATTTGAGCTCTTGCAAGGAATATGATACACATTTTCTAAATATTTTATCATGAAGATGTGGCTTAAAAACTGCATTTATGAAATGGATTTAGAGGTTTTAACAGACTATAAGTTTATTATGAGATAATTTGATCTTTATTTGTATTACATGAGTAATTAGTCTTCCCCTGGATTTCAGTTCACTTCTGGACAATATGCTTAGAGGGCATAGACAAATTAGAAAATGTAGTTAGGAAATCAGCGTGGTAAATGGGGTGCTAAACCATGTTATAAGAGGAACAGTCAAAAGAGTTGGATATTTGTCACCTGGAGAAAATTCACAGGAGACATCATGGCTCTCAAATAATTTGAAAGCCTTATTCTTTATACCTGGCAAGGAGACATCTATGCAAAATAGGAAGGAATGTCAGGCAAACATATTTCATTTTAATATGTGAAAAGATTTTCCATAATTACAGGTATTAGAATGGCATAGATTGACTTATTTTGGATAGTGGGTCATCTCTCCTGGGGTTGTTAAATCAAAGTTAGGTGATCACTTATTGGGGGATATTGTGGAGAGAATGCAAACATAATAGAAATTTTGTTCCTGAGATTGTATGCAACTAATGCCATAAGAAATGTACCTCGTATTCTAAGAGTTATCAAAACACTGGAAGGAATTAACTCATTCTTTACGTTACAGAAGGCATTAAAAAACTAGTAGTAATTACTTGATTATGTAGGAAATATACAATTATTCTGTTGATTATAGATAGAACCTACCTACTTCTACTTGCTTATATGCCTAAATTTATGATTTAAAGGATAATAGTTATTTAGAGCTAAGGTAAGCACTTTTGTTCCTCTTTGAAATATACCTTATACCTCTGGCATATACTCTGAGGAGCAGTTGGATATGAGATATAGAAAGGGTGGACAAAGAAAATTTTTTCAAAGAAAAATTTTCACAATGTTCTATTTTACTTAAACTGTAGGGTGAGTAGATGTGTATTTGTTTTATTGTTTTTATAGCTTATGGATATTATAAATATTCTTTTGAATATATTCCATGTTTAATTTTAAAAAACCAGATGAAGACACAGCAGATGATAACAACATTTGTTAAATTTGGTTGGTGGTTTCACCACTGTATTTATTTTCTCTGTATAAGATATTTGCATGTGACTGCTTTGACAATGAATGTTAATTGTGTGTACGTAAAAGTTATTGACCCTTGCCTACAGAACTGGACAGTACTGATGGTGCCAAGGTTTTCAGTAAGCAACCAGGAAGAATCCAAAGAGTAGCAAGAGGATCAGGTGTGTCAACGAGAGATGTACAAGAACTTTTGACACAATATACCAAATTTGCACAGATGGTAAAAAAGATGGGAGGTATCAAAGGACTTTTCAAAGGTAAGAAAAATAACAAGCTCATCATTAGTTGACACACTGAAAGGAAAGAAAGAGGTTGAGAAACTAAAAATTAAAGCCAGGGAGTACTGCCAGTATTAGAAAATACACTGCTGAATTTCATGTTATATTCAAGTACTTCCAGGATTTATAATGCAATCTGTGATTTATCTGTTTTCAGATTCAAGGTAATAAATGCTAATATTTTTAAAAAATCACACTTAATGACTTTATTTTTGTGACGTTATAGTATATATTAAAGAAAATTTAGAGAATATAAGGAAATATAAGAAAAAAATTTAAAACACCCATTACCTTTACTCCCCAGAGAATCCCATGGGTCTTATCGCAAATAACATTTGATATAACTAATGCTTTTTCTTTTCAAACATCATGACTCTTTTTCCATATTGTCAGATATTCTTCAGAATATAACTTTTAACCACTGAGTACTATTCCAGTTACGCATGTATCTTTGTTTAGCACAATGCGTCTTTGTTGGATGTTTAGGCTGATTTCATATCAGTATCAGTTCCTGTATTAGTTTCTGTGCAGTCTTCCATGAGGCCAGGGATTTTGTCTGTTTTGATCATAAATATAGTAGATGCAGAATAAGTTTTGTAATAATTCAGTATTTCCAATTTAATGGTCAAATGTTTTTCAATATGTTTTATTGATTACTCACATATAACATTTCTTCGTACATTTATTGGTTTGAATTTTCTTGGTGAATTCCCTCTTACTTAGGTTACTTGTCCATTTGTTTTATTTTTTCCTTATTGCTTTGTAATAACTCTTTAAAATTCTTGGACTATACCTGCAAATATTTTTCCCAAAATTTCATTTGCCGTTCATTTTTATTTTTAATTAAAAATGAAGTTTTAGTTTTTTAAATTAATTAACTAATTTATTTATTTGGCTGCATCAGGTCTTAGTTGCGGTATGCGGTATGCGGGATCTTCGTTGAGCATGTGTGCTGTCATTGCAGCACACAGGCTCTTTGTTGTGGCGCACGGAGTCTAGAGCACACAGGCTCAGTAGTTGCAGCATGCAGGCTTAGTTGCCCCGCAGCATGTGGGATCTTAGTTCCCCGACCAGGGATCAAACCCACATCCCCTGCCTTGGAAGGCGGATTCTTAACCACTGGACCACCAGGGAAGTCTCTGAAGTTTTCATTTTTAACGCAGCCAGGCCTTTTGGTTTGGTTTATTTTATACTCATAAAAGCCTTCCCCATGTTGATACCACAGTAGTCACCTATACTTTCTTCTACTTGTTGTTGTTTTTTTTTTTAGGTTTTTACTCTTTATCCCACCTAGAATTTATTTTGCTGTGTATTGTCTAAGGTAAAAAGGTAAGTTTGTTTTTCCAAAGGGTTAAAATCATGTGTCCTAGCCCTCTCTTTAAGGTTTTTTTCTATATCATAAACACTATTAAGGTGAATTTATTATTTAAGAAATATTGATTAGGTAAGCTCCAAAGATGAATAATACCACTGAATAGCTTTCTAAAAAAGATGGGTATTTACATAAGTTTTTATCACGTTTTAAAATTTTTTTTATTTTTTTATTTTTGTTTTTGTGGTACGCGGGCCTCTCACTGTTGTGGCTGGCCTCTCCCGTTGCGGAGCACAGGCTCCAGACACACAGGCTCAGTGGCCATGGTTCACGGGCGCAGCCGCTCCGCGGCATGTGGGATCCTCCCAGACTGGGGCACGAACCTATGTCCCCTGCATCGGCAGGCGGACTCTCAACCACTGCGCCACCAGGGAAGCCCTATCACGTTTTGTCTTTGACAGTTTCCTTACTTTCCTTCCCTACTATATCCTATTTTCTTTTTTGTGACAAGGGAGAAAAGTTAGACAAACAAGTTTAAAATTGGTTATAATTCCTAACGCCACATATTATTTCAGATAGTGATTTATAAACACATTAAGTCACACCGCAACGAAGAGTAGCTCCCACTCGCCGCAACTAGAGAAAGCCTGAGCGCAGCAATGAAGACCCAACGCAGCCAAAATAAATAACTAAAATAATTTTAAAGAAAAAGAAAGTCCCTTAATATTGAGTTTCACTTGTTCTTTCTCAAAAATATGTATGAAATTGGGATAAAGAGTAGAAGGGGAATATGTACAAATAGAAATAATTGTGTTAGAGTGATAAGATTATAGGTTTTTTTCTTTATATTTACTCAATTTCTATGATACCCTGATTATATTACAGTCTATATTGACTCAAAACCTTTTTTTCTTCAGGTGGTGACATGTCTAAGAATGTGAGCCAGTCACAGATGGCAAAATTGAATCAACAAATGGCCAAAATGATGGATCCTAGAGTTCTTCATCACATGGGTAAATACAAAGTTGTCGCCAGTTGCTAATACTTGGTTTAGTTTATAAGGGTTGAGTTTTAATATGCCTTTTGTTGTGATATGAAAATCTGTTGAAACAATGTATGATTTAAGTAAAAGGGCCATCTAACTTCTAAGTTGAATGGTTGTAACAGTGCTGTATAAGCTGAGGTTTTATTTACTCCTCTGCTGCTGTTTGTGATTTTTGAGCAAGCTACTTAATCATCTTTTGTTAATGCTTGTTCTGGTGACCTTTTTCCTTAGTTTAGAATCTGGATAGTTTCATTGATTAGACTTTGGAATTATATAACGATTTTGAAAACCCAGTTCCACTTTTACCATGTAACCTATAAAAAGTTCTTTAAACTTTCTGAACCTCACTTTCCCCTTCTGTAAAATCACAGGCAATAGCTCGTCAGGAAATTATGATGATTAAATGAGCTAATAGATAGGAAAGCATTTAGTACAGTTCTGGGCATAGAACAGATGTTCAATAATGGTGAATTGTTTTCTTACTTTAAGTCCTATGAAATAACTACCCCCTATCCCTGCCCCAAATTATTACTATTTACAAGACTCAGACTCCCCAGGAAAAAAATTTTTGTTTAGATTTACTGACTCCCTACTGTGTGACAGGTACTGCTCTGAGATCTCTTCATGTAGTATGTATTTCTCATAATGTGATGAGGTAAGTTATTCATTCTCTTTTATAGATGAGGATACTGGTTATAATACAAATTTTTATGTACTTTAAGGCTGATGCAGTCAGAACCCAGTATATTTTTTTAGAAGTTCAAGTACTTATTGGGCAAAAGTAACAAATGTTTCAAGTTGTGTTTAATAATTATCTGATTTTATTCTACTCTCGCTCTAGGTGGTATGGCAGGACTTCAGTCAATGATGAGGCAGTTTCAACAGGGTGCTGCTGGCAATATGAAAGGCATGATGGGATTCAATAACATGTAAAGAAGATGCCTTAATTTAAACTGACTCAGTTGATTACATTGTTTGCTGAGACCTCAGAGTTTCCCTCCTTTTTGCAAACAGGAAATAAAAGTATTTTTCTTGTCTGTCTTGCCCCTTTTCTTTCTCTCTTCATCTTTTTTCGCCCTCCTTTTCTTTTTCCTTCCTTCCTTTTTCCCTCCCTCCCTTTCATATAAGGGAGGAATATATGGTTTTTCTGGAAATCATTATATTTTTGCTTTAGATTTTCTTCTGTTAGTTTTCAGCCATCATAACACTTCTTAAGTTAAACAAATCATGATGTAAAATTTTAGTATTGATACTTAAAAGTTTTTAATTGTCTCAAAGGCCAAGCATTGCATTTGTAAACAGTCCTGGTCAATAGTTACATGATGTCTCAATAAAAGTGCTGTAAAATAAACTTCAAAGTCGTTATAAGTTAAGGGGCTGTTAACTTTCTTTATGGCTTAAAATTATCAGTGTATCATGTTAAAAGGCAGACAGAGAAGCTAATATTTAAAACTGTTCTCATAAGTGTACCTTTATTGGGACATATGATAGAGTAACCTAACCATTAGTATTAGGAATTTTTGTTTAACTTGGAATAATCAAGATAGTTTTGCCATAGAAAATCTTAGGTCTGCCATTTAAATTGAAATTGTGAATTTGGTTACAGTTCACAATTTAATGTTTTGTATATAACTTGCATTTTTTTACTTCATATTTTTGAAGCCTTAATGGCAATATTTGATTTTCTTGAAAAGCCAATTTTGTTATGTTTCTTACATACCAAAAATCTGCTTGAAGAAATTGATATACTTTGATGATAATAGCTAATGTATAGACCTCCTAATGGGAATATAACTGCAAATATTAGGCTGTCACTATTATATATTAAAAATAATGAGACCATGACAAGATTGACTTGGTTGTTGGTTACTTTGGATTGCTGCACAGTTCAATTAGGACAATGGCTTTTCAGTAAGTTATGGAATTTATTTAAAATACTAGAATAATTATTATACCTACTCATTATTGACATCATGAAGATAATGGATGTGGTATAACAGTGCATTTTGAACTAGGGTGAACTGATTTTGAACTAGGATGAACTGATCTTCAGCAAAGAATTGATTTGTAGAAGTAGAAGAGAGTGAAAGAAATAGCTAGTTTTTATAGTATTAATTTTTTATAACTCAAGTGTTTTAAAAGGGTCTTAAAATCCAAAGTATCTTCAGAAAATAATTACATAGAGAATGCAACCGATTTTCTTGTTTATTTGGGCAAAGATTTTATATCCCACCAAATCATTTTCACCAGCCAAAAACTTTAATATCCCTATAAAATATTTGTATACCCTGTAAAAATTACATATCTTGTGTTCTGCGGAAATGTCATCACAAGGTCCAGCTACAGAAATTTGACAATAGAGAAAATATTGTTCTCCAAATTAGTTTCTTATTAAACTGATGCATACCATCTTTTCTGGGCATGCATTTTTGTGATTTCTATCCTCAGGGTACCACTTTTTCATTTTGACCAAAAAAGGAAATGAAACACTTGGCCAAACTGTATGGCTTTGGGCATTGTTGTTAGTATTTTTGGGTGTGATGCAAATTATATTTTTCAGAAGCAAAAATAACAGTGGCAAAGGACAACTAAAGGTCCAGAACATGTAGTTCAGCTTCTATTTCTCTTGCCTCTTCTATAAAATGAGGAAATTGGGGATGTTCTCTGAAATTCTGATTCCATTAATTCCTCAACCTGGCATCTTTTTAGTTACAAAAGCTATCTTTCATTTCTCACAGTTTCTATCAAAGTACTCATTTTTTGAAAGCGTAAGTACTATATACCAGAATTAAATTCTTTAATAATTTGAACAAATGTCCTTTTATTTTTCACTGTTGTTAAAATTGGTTCCTTAGCTTTTTGATATATGTTCTATTTCCAACTTAGAGCACTAACTAGATCTAATATCATACAACATTGCATTCTTCTTGGATTTTATTATAATGTTACTTAAATATGTACCAACATAAAATTAGGTATAATTTCTTGCATTTACAATGCTTATGTAATTTTAAAACAAAACCAAACAGAACTTAATTATCAGAAAACTACAGTACCTAGAAAAGGCAAATTAATAATTTAATCTGATGGATGTCAGTGTTCTGAAAGTATCGTATTTGCTAGCATGTAAAATATAAGGTGTATACACAATGCATTGCAACTTTATGGAGGAATTTTTTGGAAAAAAATAATTACTTTTCATCATGTAGTAAAAGCAATTTTAAAGTGTGTTACATAAACCATTATATTGTTCAAATAAATACAGTGTGTCATAATGTGAGAAGTCCTAAGTTCTGATATGCAGTAATATTGTACTAACCTTGAATAGACATATAATGCACATAGCTAAAAATAAATGTATTGTTATCAAAAATACTGATATAGAGAAGGGAATAAGACCAGGAAATTTACTAGAACTAAAGTTTCATCATGCATATTAATGTTGGAAAAATTACTATAATATTAATACCTTATGTCAGTGAATGTAGAGGTTCTGAAAAGTAAACCATAATATAAAATAAAATTGAATGATTTTCTTTTACAGGTAGCTTTAGTACCTATAAACAAAAATTTGAGTAAAAAATGGAACAAAGTATTTAAAATAAATGTGAAGCAATTTCAGCTTGTTGATTGTGTATGCAGTAAAAGCAAATATTTTACTATAATAAAAAATAATAGCAACCACAGAATTTGAATGAGCCAGGGAGAACCATGGCTAAATAACAACTAAATGTAAATAAGTTTTGGTCTTCCTTAAAACCTGGCAATAATTATTAATAAAGCCAAGTAAGGTGCATATTCAAAACTAGGAAGCCATCATCACAGCTCAAATCTGTTTCTGTTCATTGCTGGCATTCACTGGATTAGAAACATAATCATCTTCAAAATTCTGCTCTAAACTCCAGTTACCATGCTCTGAACATTAAGCTATTGCATTACAGTTAAACCTAATGCCTTTTTTGCTTCTGAGCCATGAGTTACAGGAATGATGGATTTATATCTCAAATTTTGAGGTATTAATTTAAATTTTACTTCTAGATCACCTGTATAGTCTGTGACTTGTTGTTGATGTGATGTGAAATTTTGCTATGAGTCTTTTCCCAACACTTTGCAATTAGGGGTAGATAACAATTTATCTGTGCTCATTGTTGAGTAATTGCTAACCCAAGCCTCTAGTCCCTATCCTTCTCTACTGACCTCTTGTCTGTAATATGGGCATATTGAGTACAAGGTAATTTTTGGATGCTTTTAAAGGAAGCTGGTAAATTATGGCACATTTCTTTTGGTAGTATTAATGTGGTGCATACAAGCTGTTGAGGTTGGCATGCCTGTGCTACTGTTTGCAACTCTCATTACTTTTCTTTCTCTTCATTCAAAATCATTATTTGAAGTGCATATAGATCTTTTAGCTTCATTTGGCTTAAAAGTTTCTCTCATTAGCCTAAAACAATGCATTTCTTTTTTTTTTTTTGCGGTACGTGGGCCTCTCACTATTGTGGCCTCTCCAGTTGCGGAGCACAGGCTCCGGACGCGCAGGCTCAGCGGCCATGGCTCACGGGCCCAGCCGCTCTGCGGCATGTGGGATCCTCCCAGACCAGGGCACGAACCCGTGTCCCCTGCATCGGCAGGCGGACTCTCAACCACTGCGCCACCAGGGAAACCCAACAATGCATTTCCTGTACCAGTTGGATCATAAATGGAAAGACAATCAAGAAATTGCACAGCAGTACCTGTTTGTAGGAGAGAGAATTTAGATGAGTCTGACACTAAGAAAATCCCCTACGTGGGGCCTGAGACTACTCTGACATAAAGACTGTCTTCTCATGGGAAGCAGAAGTGAGTAATATCTTGTAATTATGGTCTGTTTTTCTTAAACAACACACGCAAAAGTTTTGTGAACTTCCAGGGAAAAGTCCTGTGTAATGTCTGCATATCTGCATAATTTATGTATCTTGCTTGTTTGCTTTTTTGATTTTAAAATAGAATGAGGGAAATTAAAGAGGTAACCCAAAAGAGGTAAGGGTTGTTACTGGATATATTCATGGACCAGAAATTCCCAAAGTTTCTGACTTTGGGAATCAATTAAGTGGTTCAGAATTTTATGTCTGACAGAAGTGGTACAAGAAATACCCATCTGTTTCTTGACATTCCATTTGATAGGAAATATAGGGAGTGTGAAGCCCTTCAGTTGATGTGTGTCCTTTGATTTTTTACAGTTTCCTTCTTATAGTTTACCAAGAACTTGGATTGGAGGGTAAATTTACTCTATATACACAATTGGGTTATCAAGCGCATCTCATCTGTTACTAGGGAAAGGTATGGTTTCCTCAGTCCAGAAAAAGTACAGTTCTCAGGATTGTTTTTTCCTTTTGGCAACTCAGCCAATATCAACAATTTTATTTTAGAGAGTTCAGCAAAAGTTCAGCGTGGGCAGTGAACCTGGAGCTCCTCGGGGCACGTCTCACGTCTCAGTCATTTATGCCATTGTTCCTTTCACATTTCCCCCCTTTGCTCATGAGTTTTCCTGGAGAAAATATCACCAGGGCAACTTTTAGTCCCACATAGCTGGAGTGGCTTGGTTGCCTGTTCTGGATTCATCATGTTCCTCTGAGTGGGGGTTGGGTGTAAGAGTCAATAAGTGGATCAGGAAAATCGTTGGCGGCGTCATGATGTTGTGCTGCCTCAAGCATCGTGGTCTGTGTGAGCCTTAACCAAGCAGAAGAATGGTTAAGTATGGAAGTAATCAATTTAAGCAAGGACTGTATCAACATAAAGAAGCTAACAGCTATTAAGAGCAATAACCCAGTTTGCAGAACAGTTCTGAACCAAGATCCAATGTTTGAGGGCAAACAGCTGAACAAACATTAAGGGAGTGTTAAGGGTATCAGAGTGAAGTCAAGCGGGTTTCTTTTGTAGGACCTCAGTTAGAGTTTCTACTATGTCAGAAGTATTTATCCAAGTACAGCAGGTGGCATTTAAGATGGCACAGATACCTCCATGTTCTGCCAGAAGGTAGTCTAAGACAAATCAGTTATCTAATATAACATGAGTAAGTGAGTTTAGGGAGTTAACTTGGTCACTTAATGCTATGACTGTGGCATTAGCTATGTCTGCTATGGTGGCAGAGAGATTTCGAACCAATTTGTCAAGGGTTCCAACCCTCCACTTGGGGAATATAATTCTTAGATATTTCTGAAATCCCTAAGAAGAGATTTCTCAGCAGAGGAAGGAAGTAGAGCATGTGTGCTATTCGGTAATTTCTGGAGAATTTAATACAGTCAAAGGGGCCATTAAAAATCCTAGGGGACATTGAGAAGCTAGGGCTAGGGGTGTTGAGGCAGGTCATCTTCCAACTACAAAGATACAGCAGATGGGGCACAAAGAAAGGAGTTGTCAAGGTGAAATTAAACCATTGGTCAGTTATATTTGAGCAGCCTTGTAGCCTTCCTTGATGGAATATGTGGAGGGTCATCATGAGGACATATTCTGTTGCACAGCAAGGTAAAGTTGAGAGCCAATGTTTCTGGGTAACCGCGGGGTACTGGTGGAACAAATTGTTCCTAAGAACTGTTGGGGGTTTTGTCTGATTCTATTGACCAAACAGGAAAAAGGAGCTGTGAATTCAAGTAGGCAAACATGGTATGCTGGGAGAATAGATGAATTCTGAACAGGACATGGTGGAGGGATATTAGTAAGCTTGGAGATAGCTAAGGCAAGGGGATCCCAGTGTTTGGTAAGTGATTTGGGGTGCCAATGGCATAGCCAACAATCTTAGATTTCCTCCAGTGGCTAGACTTTGGGAATTGCAAACTAGGGCATTACTCTTCCAGGCATAAGGGTTCTGGGTGGATTTTAAGAAAGAATAATAACAGAAGTCTAATGAAAGAACTATCCAAGTAAAATCAGCCATTTTAATATAAAGAGGAGAAAGGGTGGCTCATGGCCTTGGTTAAAGAAAGAATCCTAAGCTGAATAGATTAGTTGAATGGCCAAGAATTGGAGCCAGAGGCTTCTTCCCAGGAGAGTTCTGGCAAGATACATGGTTTTCATAGAATTACTGCCAAAGGAGGAAGCCCACTGTATGTAGTAGGGCTAAGAACATTAATAAACCTGAAACCAAAAGGAGGAGTCTCAGAAGTTCAATTCTCCAGTCCTTCATAGTCAAACTTAAGGGACCAAAGGACCTGGGTCATTTCTTTTAAACTTTCATTCCAAGCACACACCCGTGCATGAAAATTTTCACTCCTTGAGCACGTGTCTATAAGGAGTATAAGAAGGAGAGTGGCAAGTTGATATATCAATTACTACGTATCGAAGGAGACATAGCAACTCTGTGATAATGGCAATTAGAACAAAGGTAAGAAGAGAGATTTCATTAATGGTGATCATGGAGTCTTGGGAGAGTTGTCTATATCAGGTGTCATTTGCTTCACTTTTGGGTAAGTTTCAGCTTGAGGTCTCCAGCTGTTTCAGAGGCCCATTCAGGTGGGGAAGCCTTTTTGAAATGAGAAACCTGAATCTAAGAATCAATGCCTTTATTGGCACAGAGGTTGGATAAGAGTACCTGATAGGGTCCCTTCCACCTGGGCTGCAAGGAATCCTTTACAAGATGTCTTTTCCAATAAACATAGTCCCCTGGTTGTAAATTGTGATGTTCTAGGTCTTCATATCCCAGGAGCACTTTACTGTGTAAAGGTTTTTCAACCAGGTGCTCATTTTTCTTTAGTCTTAATGAGACTTTGGCAATAATGTAAAAGATCTCCCTTGACTAGAAGGGGCTCGTATAGCCCTGAGTCAAGAATCCTAAGTGTTCCAGTAATTATTTCAAATGGTGATAACTTGTATTTTCCAAAGGGTGTAGATCTTAAGTTTAATAAAACTATGGGTAGTAATTTAGACCAAGGAAGACTGATAGCCTCAGAGAGTTTTGCCAATTGTGTTTTGATTATGCTATTGGTTCTTTACACTAGACCAGAGGACTGAGGATGATGGGCGCAGTAGAAATGTTGTAGTATAGGCCAGATTTCACAAACAGCATTTAGAATTTGTCCAGTGAAATGGCTACTTTTATCACTATGTAATTCCAAGGGAATTCCCCAAGTAGGACTAATCCTTTCCAACAATATTTTGGCCGCTGCAATGGTGGTTGCTCATCTGCAAGGAAAGGCTTCCACTCAATGGGAATACATACAAACTGTCACAAGAACGTATTTGTATCTTTGAGAGAGAGATAGCTAGATAAAATCCCGTTGCCAGATAGCAAAGGAACCAAGAGATAAAGGAAAGTGGCCTTGAGAATATGAATAGGTTTTCCTGGGTCATATTTCGGATGATCTGATACCTTTGACATATTTCAGTCGCTACTATGGGAGGTTTCCAAAAGTATTGTTTTCCCCAGGCTATCATTTTATCAGTTCTTTAATCAGTCATTTCATGTATTAATTTTAAGATGGTTTGTTGAGTGACACCAGAAAGAGCAGGGTAGCTGTTTGGCCCATACCAGAGCCCAGGATGCTGGTCAAATATGCATCCATCAGAAACCCACCTCTGCTGTTCCTTAGCTGTAGCATTCACTTGCCCATCTCTGATAATATCATTTTTTTCTTTTAATTGGAGTATAGTTGCCTTACAATGTTGTGTTTCTGCCGTACAACAAAGTGAATCAGCTACATGTATACATATATCCCCTCCCTCGTAGACCTCCCTCCCACTCCACCCCATCCCACCAATCTAGGTCATCACAGAGCACCAAGCTGAGCTCCCTGTGCTGTACAGCATGTTCCCACTAGCTAATGATTTTATACATGGTAGTGTGTATATGTCAATCCTAATCTCCCAGTTCATCCCACCCCCCTTACGCCCAGCCCAGGCCCACACATTCGTTTTCTGTGTCTGCGTCTCTTTTCCTGCCCTGCAAATAGGTTCATCTGTACCATTTTTCTAGATTGCACATATATGTGTTAATGCACGATATTTGTTTTTTTCTTTCTGACTTACTTCACTCTGTATGACAGACTCTAGGTCCATCCACATCTCTATAAATGACCCAATTTCATTCCTTTTTATGGCTAAGTAATATTCCACTGTATATGTGTACCATACCTTCTTTATCCATTCTTCTATTGATGGACATTTAGGTTGCTTCCATGTTCTGGCTATTGTAAATAGTGCTGCAGTGAACACTGGGGTACATGTGTCTTTTTGAATTATGGTTTTCTCAGGGTATATGCCCAGTAGTGAGATTGCTGGGTCATATGGTAGTTCTATTTTTAGTTTTTTAAGGAATCTCTGTACTGTTCTCCATAGTGGCTATATTAGTTTACATTCCCATCAACAGTGCAAGAGTGTTCCCTTTTCTCCACACCCTCTCTGGCATTTATTGTTTGTAGATTTTTTAATGATGGCCATTCTGACTGGTGTGAGATGATAACTCGTAGTTTTGATTTGCATTTCTCTACTAGTTAATGATGTAGAGCATCTTTTCGTGTGCCTCTTGGCCATCTGTATGTCTATTTAGGTCTTCAGCCCATTTTTGGAGAAATGTCTATTTAGGTCTTCTGCCCATTTTTTGATTGGGTTGTTTGTTTTTTTAATTTTGAGCTGAATGAGCTGTTTGTATATTTTGGAGATTAATCCTTTGTCAGTTGCTTTGTGTGCAAATACTTTCTCCCATTCTGAGGGTTGTCTTTTCATCTTGATTATGGTTTCCTTTGCTGTGAAAAAGTTTTTAAGTTTAATTAGGTCCCATTTGTTTATTTTTGTTTTTATTTTCATTACTCTAAGGAATGGGTCAAAAAAGATCTTGCTGTGATTTATGTCAAAGAGTGTTTTTCCTTCTTTTTCCTCTAAGAGTTTTATAGTGTCTGGTCTTACATTTAGGCCTTTAATCCATTTGGAGTTGATAATATCTTTTAAATGTTGGGTGTCCTTCCAAGTAGTATATAGTTAACTTGGTGTGAATAGAGCGACCAATGGGAGGAGGTTTCTTTATGAAGCCTGAATCTTGTAATGCTGCGGCCTTAGCAACTCTGTCGTCCAGTCAGTTTCCCTTTCCTTCCTCAGTGTTGTCTTTGGAATGCCCTGCAACTTATTGCCAATCGTTGTGCAGCAAGATTGCATCCAGCAAAGCCTTAGCAAAGGGGCCATTTTCAATTTCATTTCCCCCTGAGCTCAAGAAACCTCGCTGTTTCCAAAGCATTCCAAAATCCTAAGCTACTCCAAAGACATACCTGCTATCAGTGTAAATGTTAGCACATTTGCCAAAGGGCAAAGTGCAGGTGCAAATAGTGTGTATGGTTCAGCTTGTTGGGTTGAAGAAACTGAGGGGCAGAGCACTGGATTCTGTTATAGCGAAGGGAGTAGTGATAGCATATCCAGATTTCAGTTGTCCAGCAGTATTTCGTAGATAAACCAAGAAATGTCAAGGTTGTCTAAAGGTGTTTCTTGCAATCTGGTTACGAACTAGTCAAAATATCAGTTGTGGTTATGTAATCATGTGAGATTTTGTCTGTTGCTGATGGTAAGAGGGTAGCAGGATTTAGGGAGTTACAATGAGACAAAGTGACATTTGGAGAGGAAAGCAAGATTTCATAGGACATCAGTCAGCTAGCAGATACGTGTGTGTGATGTGACTTCAAGAGTGCCTCAATAGAGTGAGGGACAAACACCTGTAAGGGAGACCCCATAACTGTCTCTTCTGTAGCCTGCAGAAGGGCAGCAGTGGCTGCTATTGCTTGGAGGCAAGGTGGAAGATCTCGATCTATAGGGTCCAACTGTCTCTAAAACCCAGTAGGTCTCTGTTTGCCCCCATGGGCTTAATGAGCACTCCAAGGGTGTTTCCTGCTAACTTCATGAATGAATAGAAAGTGAAGAGAATAATTAGGGTGTCCTAAAACAGGGGCTGTGGCCAACCGAGTGTCTAAAGTTTGAAAAGCTGATTCAGCCTCATTATTCCAAACAAGAGGATCAGGCCTCTATCCTTTAGAAGGGAAAAATGAGTTGTTCATACAAGAAGAAATTAGGAACCCAACTCTGCAATAGCCTGTTAGCCCAAGAAAAAGCATCTCACTGGCACTTGGTGGCATGAAGCGGGAAACTGAGATATGCCCTGGACACATGTAGGATCCAGTGTTAGCCCTTGAGGGGTTAGCAAATGACCCAAGTATCTTACCTGGGTTTGAACAGATTGGAGCTTTTTCCTTGAGACCTTATGCCTTTGTGTGCTAGCTGAGTGAGGTGGTATAGGCTGTCCTTGAGGCGTGCTTCCTCAGTAGGGGAACATAACAAAAGGTTATCAACATATTGAAGTAAAGTAGAGCTGTGGGCAAAATTCACATTGGCCAAGTCTTGTCTCAATATCTGTGAAGAGTAAGTAGGGTTTTCTGTGTAGCCATGAGGCATAGTGGTCCAAGTATATTGATGTCCTTCCCAAGTAAAGACAAACAGGTATTGGCTATCTGGATGGACAGGAATGTTGAAGAAAGCACTACATAAATCTATGACGGTAAAGAACTGTGTGCTCAGAGGGATTAAACTGGGGGTGGTGTGAGGGTTGGGGACTGTGGGGTAACGTGATATGACTCTATTGTTTACAGATTAGAGATTTTGAACAAAATACCAACCTTGGCCATGAGATTTGCCCATGGGAAGGATTGGTGCGCTACAGGGACTGGTGCATGAGATTACGGGGCCCTTCTGGAAGTGTGCCTTGACAGTGGGACGAATTCATTCTAGGGCCTCAGGCCTGAGACCTGTTGAGGTGAAGCAAAGGTTTATTAGGATCTACCTGGATCCTAATTGATAGCACCTAATGAATGTGTTCTATGTCATTTGAAGAGGTAGACCATAAGGTAGAAGGAACAGAATCTAACAAATCCTTGTGATTGGGAATTGACAAGACAGAAGCAAGGAGGGGAATCTCAATATCAGGACTAGAGCTGGAAGTAGACCTTGAGGAGTCAATTGCAAGTGTATTTCTCCTTTTTGGGAAAAGGAAATATTAGCCTGTAATTTTTCCAGGAGATCTTGGCCCAAAAGTTGTACTGGGACAGAAGGAACTGATGAGTTCCCTGCAAAGAACCTATCTCAAAAGGCAAGGAGGGGGGGACTTACCTGGTGGCACAGTGGTTAAGAATCTGCCTGCCAATGCAGAGGACACGGGTTCGAGCCCTGGTCCAGGAAGATCCCACATGCCATGGAGCAGCTAAGCCCGTGCACCACAACTACTGAACCTGCGCTCTAGAGCCCGCAAGCCACAGCTACTGAAGCCTGTGCTCCGCAACAAGAGGAACCACTGCAATGTAGCCCCCATGTGCCACAACTAGAGAAAAACTGCACAGACACAAGGCAGCCAAAAAAAAAAAAAGGCAAGGGGGCCAACTTTCTTACCTTCATAACCGTGTTGGGAACTCACACCATTTGGACAATTTCAGTACTATGAGGAAGAGCGCCTTGAGGCTGGTGGGGTTCAAGACAGACAGAGTTGTTCCTGTGTCCACAAGAGTGGTAATAGCTTCAGATCCTATATTAAAAAAAAAAAAGTCCAATTCTCCCAATGGTGTTAGTGGAAGTACCAGGAAGATCCCAACACTTTCCTCAGAGCACCATGTGTCTACAAAAGGGAGGTGCTTCTCAAATTTCTCAGAAAGTTCATGAAAAGGGTCAGAGTGAGTGGCTTTGGGCTGCGAATAGGGCCTTCTTTTTAACTTTGGGCAATTCTTCCAGTGGCCAGGCCACTTATGATAGTGGCAGGGACCTGGGCTTAGAAGGAACCCTGAAGAGAATTTTGGTCTTTCCGTTGAGGTAGCTGCTGAGTGGCAGTGGTCAGATGCTGCAGCTGCAAATTTACGATTTTAGTGGACTTGCATTTCTCTGTGTGTTTGTCTTAGACAGCTTATTAGCCAAATCGACCAAATCAGGAGTGGCCATTGCTTTAAATCAACCTAAAGTGCATTTTTATTTTTAACACCTTTTTTTTTTAACATTTTTCCTTACACATGATTGATTATGAAACCATATCTCCCTATTTGAGGAGTGGGTTAACCTTAAAAATACTCTCTACTAAAATATATATGAAAGTCTTGTTTTTTATTTGATGGACTCTCTTCGTTATTGAATTTTATTCAGCTTTGTTGTCCCAGCCATTCACAGAAATAGGTAGATCTAAATTTACCTTTTTAGCTCTATATGGATCATTAGATAACTAAATTTAGGTAACAGTTATGTTTTCAAGTAAATTATAGTAATACCTGAATTTATTTTTTGTCATAGTAATACAGTACAACTTATACTACAAAGTGAAAGAGAGAATGATTTGGCATGTTGCTTTGTTGTCCACTTTTAGTTGATCTATGACAGTCTGGAAATAATGACAAAAATGTCAATGCCCAAAATAAAACCATTAGAATTTCTATGCTTTTCTGTTGCTATGAGTTGTTTGTTTGCAAAAGACTGCTCTTCAATTGGATATTCGTGTTAAAAAATAACTCTTCTTAGGAAATACTTCTGGCTCATGCTGGAATGTGACTTGCATTTTGAATTTTCAGTAAACTAAGAAATGTACTTGTAAACCATGAAAATAAGTTCTGCCTCAGCAGTGAAAATTGTAATTTGATATTTAATTGCCATTTTTGCAAGATAAAGTCATGCATTTATAAACATTCCACTAATTTTTAATGATAAAAGCTGTTGACTATCCTTCTTGCCAGTAAAAGGAAAGGGATTTTTGAATACATGTAATGTAGAACTGTGTTGTTTATGAAAGCCAATTCATGAAGGCTTTAACAATTGGTTCTTTATTTTTCTTTTCAACGTATGCAGTTTTTGCTGTTTTGGATTGTCTCAATCCCATGCTAATGTCACTAGACAGCACTTGTGAACCTTGGCAACAAGCTAGTTTGATTTTATTACCAGAATATACATTATGAATTTCCATCCAATTAAAAAATATATAGATGGCTTTCAAATAATCAACTTTTGTTTTTAAGGTTTTCAGTTTGGTTTTTAGGTTATCATAGTCATATGCAGGATAGAAAGTGTACAAAAATACTAAGCAGAGAGTAAGGAAAAAGAACTTTTGCCCAGGAGAGAAAGGAAGAATTAAGGTTGTATGGGTGTTGGGCCTGCCGTTGCCCCGCTGAATAGAAGATATGCTGGGCCATAACTCTGGGGAGCATTTATGAATTTGCCTGGCATGAAAATGGAATCTAGGGTATCGAATGAAGCCCCTCCTCCACGGCCAAAAGAATGTATTTTATTTTTGACCTCTACAACTAGTGAAAATTGCCTGAAAACGCTCATACTAAAACTACAATTAAAAACCATTTACATGGAAATGTTCCAACTAGAGTAATGCAATAATCATTGCAATCATGACTTTTTTATTTGGTTGAACACTGGGAAAAATCTGAAAAGTCTGCAATGTTCCCTTACACACACACACACACACACACACACACACAAAACAGATAATAAATTATTCCTCACATTTGTTAAAATGGGAGCTTGCTAGCCCTCTGCTCTCCTTCAGGTCTCACTTAACTTTTTCTACATTTACATATACTTAAGTACTTCAGACAGGTGTAAAAGCAAAATTCGCCTTTGAGGCTCTTATTTCAAGGGTATTTTGACTAGACTGTCATCCACATGAGAAATGGAATAAGTAGCATGAGCCGTTCATTAAAAAATATATTTTCAGCAACCACATCTCATCACAAGGCTTTGAAGCACACTTCGCAGCCGTTCTCATTTCACAGTGCAGAAACCAAAGTCTGGGAGGTGACTGCCCAGGATGCAGCTGTTGAGCGGTTGCGCCAAGATCCAGAAGCCAGCTTCCCGGTACAGGTACGAGGCATGACGTCACTGGTGGTGCCAGTCTGCGAGCTCTGGACGCGGGCCGGGCCGGAAACTGTACTGCAGAAGGCCCCGCCCCGTCCCGTCCCGCCCCGCCGGAGCCGGGAGTTGTGCAGTCCAGACGGTGCTCAGCCGAGCCCCGGGAGCTGAGCCGGGTGGGCGGGGGCGCCAGGCCCTGCCCCTCGGGCCTGCCCCACCCCCAGGTCCGCCCCGCCCCGCCCCGCCTCGCCTCGCCCCGTCCCGTCCTGTCCCTCCAGCAGTAGCTTGGCCGGGCTCGGCGCTAGGCGGGCGCAGCCGGTGAGTCCCACTTCCTGACAGCGGGTTAGGTCCGCGCCTGGGCGGGGACGCGGAGAATGGAAGCGGGCTTATCGGCCATTACTTTGTATCTCGTCAGCGCCTGCAGTCCTGTGGTGGCGACAACGATGGACCGGAAGCCAGTGAGCCGTGCAGAGGGAGGAGAAGCGGGGGTTGCCTCGGGAGCTGCGGCCGCCGCTCCGTTCAGGGAATCGGCACAGCAGGTAGGAGCGGCCGCCGAGGCTGAGGCCGGGAGAGCCCAGCTTCCTGTCTGCCTCGCCTGCCGCCTGCCCTTTTGGCCTGCCCGGCCTTCCTTCGAGCAGGCCGCCCGCCGGAGGTGCGTCCCGGGGCTCCTCTTCGCGATGTCCCTGGCTCCGAGCGTCTGCTTGAGGGAAGGGGCGGACGAACCGCAGTCGGAGCGCCGCTGGGCATCGCCTTCTCTGACAGCGCCGCAGACTCCGGGGCGGCCTCGGATTTCGAGGGGTGAGGTTGCAGCTTCGGGTCTGCGAGGGCGAGAAGGAAGGCGTGTCCCCGAAAGGCTGTCCTTGGAGTAGCTGGAAGCCAGGTGACGCCGGCTGCGATCACTTCTCAGTCTCTCCTTGTGGGAGTGCCTGACTTGGCATCTGCCTTTTGGTTAGCAAATAGCAACTGGGTGCTATGCGTTTACAGGCTTCCCCCCCGCACCACTTAATCCTTATAACTTCTGCATGAGGTGTGAGTTATCCCCATTTCACCAGGGAGGTAACTAAGGCTCAGAGCTGCGCTGTCCAATAGACATATAATGCCAGCCGCATTTTAAATTGTACATTTTCTCGTAGCCACATTAAAAAACTAAAAAGAAACCGGTGAAATTAATTTTAATATTCTATTTTATTTAACCCAATTTTGTCGAAAACCATTTTAACATGCAATTAATATGAAAGTTATCACTGAGATATTTCACAGTCTTTCTGTGGTACTAGTCTTTGAAATCCTTTGTGTATTTCAGCACATCTCAGCTTGAACTGGCCCCATTTCAAGTGAGCATTAGCCCCATGTGGTTACTCTATTGGACAGCATAAGTTTAGAGCATTAGGTAAGGTTTGGAGGTTTGTTTTGTTTGGGATTTGGTAGTCTGAAGTAGTAGTGTAGGATCTTTGGCCAAGTAAAACTAATGAAGAAATGGCTTTACCTGAAACCGGCTCAGGAGTATACAGTTTTGATGTTAAAAACCTGAGTTGCTTCTGTGTAGAAATCTTCCCACCCTCAGTGAGAACAAAGCTTTTCAGTGGCTTCATTTTTGAGACTAACTACCTGAATGTTAGTAAGACATTTCCCCCAAACTACAGATTCCTAGAGAATGGTGCCCGAATGTGAGTATAGTTCTAATATTATAAGAGGTAGTTTGCATTAACAAAAGCTTTTTCTCAGGCTAGTCTTTATTTGGACTTGTTTTTTCTCCTACTTAAGAAGGGGGAAGGTAACCTGCAAGAAGGAATTCAGGGAAAACGCTAATTGATTAGGAAGCCCACTTATTATGTTCAGTTGAGTCGAGACCTGTTGTTGACAGGTGTACTTGAACTGAACCTTTTTAGTCCACAGCGTTTGATGTATTTTCCATTTGATTTTTCCTTCTGTTACTATAATTGTTTTCATCACTACTTCAGCTTTCAGTCTTTCTAATACCAAAGTAAACCTATACTGATTTACCAGATAAATATTGTTTGAAGAGAGGCTCTTTATTGTGGCTTAGTGCTAATATGTTATCTTCACACTCTTGGTTAAAAAATAATAAAATAAATAAAACGTAAAGAAGGCCATAGAGCAAAAAGTAAAAAGTCATAGGAATACTCCTATCACCCGTTTCTCACATTCACATTCCCCAAAAGTAACTGTTAAGTTTCTGGTGTATTCTTTCTAGGATTGCCTATGCATATATGATCTTTCCTGTTAAACACAAATGGGTTCATACTATACCAACAGTTTTCTAACTTTCCCTTTGTGCTCTCTCATTCACATTCCTGAAGCAGAGACATTTCCAGGAACCCCAAATCTATGCCTACTTGACCACAGCAAGAGGGGAGAGGCCAGTGAAGTGGAGACTTGGGTGGCAGGAGAGGCTGCCATCCTGTACTCCTTCATCGGTTTGTCAGAACTGAGAAATCCCAAGTGTCATGTAGGGAAGGAAGAGTTAGGAGCTTGGGTCTGTGCTCAGAATTAGGCTTCAAACCAGGACATTCAGCAGCTTATCTGACTAGACTTTTGACCAGAATCTCAGCTTCAATATTATTAAAGGAGTTAAAATTTCAGTACTACTTGTTCATTTATTTATTTATTTAGCACCCCTGCTACCAAGCACTTACGATGTGCCAGGAGCTGTAGGCTAAAGGATAGAGCAGTGAGGGATACGCACTGTGCCTACTCCCATTTTGCTGATCACCTATTTGGGGAAGGTGACGCAGAGTAAATTCCAAGTGTCATACATGTTTTTATAAAGTTCTGGGTGCTATGGGAGTATGGGAGTGAAAAGAAAATTGCCACTAAAAACAGGCCCCAAAGAACAAGATAAGCAGATTTACAGTACTGTTAACCATAAAATGTAATAAAATGTTAATTGTCATTGCATCTCATAATTTCCTGGTGTTAGGAAATTGTCTTTTCAGATCTTTGGAGTTTGTTGAAGTAGAGTTTGTATGATTGACAGTGAAAATTTTCTGACCTGCAGGCTGACTGTTTATCTGTAAAAATGAAATGTTTTCAAATTCAGAGAATAACTCATTTATAATTGTTGGAAATTTTGAATCAAATTATTTTCTGGTTGGTTTTACCCATCAATACCTCCCTTAACTAACCCCACACTCCCCTCTTTGCCAAGTAGAGGTTGTGATCATGTGGTATAGATTCTTTCACAGATTTTTTTACTTGACAATCTGGTTCTTTAAGATGAGGTGTTGACAAACTAGAGCCTATGGGCCAGATCCCACCAGCCACTGATTTGTATAAAATTTTATTGGAACATAGCCCATTCATTATGTATTGTCCATGGCTGCTTTTGCAGAGTTCAGTAGTTGTGACAGAGATTACATGGCCCTCAAAGCGTAAAATATTTACTATCTGTCCTTTATGGGAAAAATTACCGAGTCCTGCTTAAGATGATAAATGTAAAACTTGAGGTTTACTGTATCAAAAATTAATATTAAAATTTTAAAAGAGAGCTCTTAAATAAAAGTCTTTTTAATAAAAATCTTTATATGAAATGTGATGATTAGAACAAATAAAATACCATTTACGTATTATGTATGGAGAATATTACTCAAAGGTTTGTTTATACTTGACTAATAACTTTGGTATTAGAATGAAAAATATGAATCACCTTTCAGCCTTCACCTTTTTTTTTTTGTGTGGTACGCGGGCCTCTCACTGTTGTGGCCTCTCCCGTTGCGGAGCACAGGCTCTGGACGCGCAGGCTCAGTGGCCATGGCTCATGGGCCCAGCCGCTCCGCGGCACATGGTATCTCCCTGGACCGGGGCACAAACCTGCGTCCCCTGCATCAGCAGGCGGACTCTCAACCACTGCGCCACCAGGGAAGCCCCAGCCTTCACCTTTGTAGATTTTTTATTTTTTACCTTTTGGATAAAATATAGCCAAGAGTCAGTTAATGGAGTTAGTAGATAAGTTTATTCCTGTTATTATGACCCAGCCAGAATGTTTTTATTTATTAAAGTTGTCTAAGGAAGACAAAGTAGTGAAGCCAATGAGAGACACCCCTTCTCCTTTGCCTGTGTCTTAGAAAAGACAAATTAAGCCAGTGAGAGATTGGTAGAGGGAGAATGAGAAGCTGCTTGCTCTGATGGGGGTGGGGTGGGAGTGGAATAAGGCAGGGTGATGTACTGTGAAAGGGCTCAACTCTGTTCATTGACTGGGACTGTTGCTTTCACATCAGATCCATCCAGTTAGTATGATAACTGGAGATCTAACCCAGCTCGTCTGACTTTTCCTTGCCTATAAAGTCATGGTGCAAAAGGAGACATTGGTGTCAGGACAACCATAAACCAAATCTCATATGAAGGGGGAAAATGAGATTGGGTAGGAACGACTCACTATGCTTAGGGACTGGTGATAGAAGAAAGATGGCCTGGGTGGACCATTTGTTGTTCATCTTATTTATGGACACAATGAATGGGCTGGTGTTCCTTTAATAAGGGCTGGGATATGTTTGAAACCTCAGGACAGGCTAGGGAGAATTGTGGGTTTTGTTTTTTCTGGTTGATCCATAGGTAGCCCATGCTGTCAAGGTTTTCATGGTCTCAGTTTGCTCTACAGCAGTTATAGTTGCTGCCAGTGATGTTCATGTGTGTCATGGAACAATGCGTGTGTTCTTTGGGTTGGATATACCTGGATTCAAATCCTGGCTAATGACTAAGCTTACCTTTGGGAAGTGAAGGACAGAGAACAGCCATATCTGTTTTCTAAGAAGAACCTTAGAGGATTAAGAGGAAACAATGCATAAAAATAAAGTTACATATACTTGCATAACTGGGCAATTCTAGTCCACTATTTTTATCAGTACAATTCCATCTCTGCAAAAGCAGTTCAAAGAACTTTTCTAGGGTTGAACAACAATCATGGGTTTAAATTATGTGTGGTCATATCTACAAGTGTAAGAATCCTTATAGAGGTTGAAATTTTTGAACTCTGGACTATCTTGGACAATCCCACTGATATGGACTCTAATCATGGCAGTCCTGTATGATTTTGCTTTGGTTTAGTTTTAAAATTGTACCGGAGCATATTCTCATCATGAAAGTAAAACAACAACAAAATACAAAAAGAATAGGTGGCACAGTGGTTGAGAGTCCGCCTGCCGATGCAGGGGACACGGGTTTGTGCCCGGTCCGGGAGGATCCCACGTGCTGTGGAGCAGCTGGGCCTGTGAGCCATGGCCGCTGAGTCTGCGCATCCGGAGCCTGTGCTCCGCAACGGGAGAGGCCACAACAGTGAGAGGCCTGAGTACTGCAAAAAAAAAAAAAAAAAAAGAATAAAAAGCCCCCTTGACCACTCCTTTACCTGTACCTCCTCCCCCATCTTTGTACCTAACCCCAAGGGTAACCACTGTTGCCAGATTTTTCTTTACAATTATTTGCACTGTGCTTTTTGAAATCTTCTAGTAAGAAGATACAACAAAGGCTTTCTTAGGAATTTAAACTTGAGGCAAAAAGACAAGGAAAAGCTCTTCATCCTCTCCCTCAAAATGCATTTACAATGAGTTTTGAAAATTGGCTATATGTGTGAGGTAAAATTAGTATTTCCCTTGGAATGAAATTTGGATGTAATTAGAATTCCATAGACTATTATAGTTTTAAAATTTGTTAAATCTTTTTACTAGCAGGAAAACGGTGTTGTCATCTATATATTAGTGACCGAGAAATGTAGAAGTTCGGATATAGAATACTGATGGCCTGCTCTCCAGATTTGGTTTACAAATGAGTTTTATTTGGCCTGCACAGTGCTTTAAATTTTTTTGAATTTTAATGTCTTTGGTTGTGGCATGCTTTTCTTCAAAGGTCTACTTTTAATCTATAGCAGTATTTACTCATTTTTGGTACCTGCTTGGACCTAAAAGGCATCTTACTTCGGGACTCCCATTTTGGAAAAGGAGAGGTTCAGAATTAAGCTGAACTGGTTTTGGTTTGCCCACATGTAGCTAGGCTCAAATTCAAATACTTAGCAGGGTTACCTTATACAAACATTTTATGTTACGTATCTAACATATGTACATGCATCTATATGATTTTCCTTTGATATATCAACACATTAATCCCTCCGTAATTAGCATTGTTCTTTAAAATTATTGATGTCCAGCATGTCTTCACATATTATACGACATTGGAATTGCTATGACTTGCAGTGTGTTGCTTGATTTCTTAGCTTTTGACTTAAAAAGTTTAATTGGTTAAGTTCTGTTTTTAAACCTCGGCAGTGAGTATGCAGAGGTTTGCTTTACTATTCATTAAACTCTTCGTTTATGCTGTTGATATGCTTTTCTGTGTATGATCTGTTTTATTGTTTAAAAACTGTTTAAGGATTGGCTTATATTTCTTTATTCCCTAAAATAAAGCAACCGAAAAATTTTTTTTGTTACATGAAAGAAAATTAATCTCACTCGAAACTCTGCTTTTCTTAATTTGTTATTGACATTAGATGAGTAATGAAAGAGGCTTTGAAAATGTAGAACTGGGAGTCATAGGAAAAAAGAAGAAAGTCCCAAGGAGAGTCATCCACTTTGTTAGTGGTGAAACAATGGAAGAATACAGTACAGATGAAGATGAAGTTGATGGCCTGGAGAAGAAAGATGTTTTGCCTACTGTTGATCCGGTAGGTTTGATACTGATGTTCCTTTTGTCAGTGGGTTTTGTTTTGACTGATTTGTTTCCCTTAAACATTTAAAAAAAAAATATATATATATATTTATTTATATTTTTGGCTGTGTCGGGTCTTAGTTGCGCGGGATCTTCGTTGTGGAATGCTGGCTTCTCTCTAGTTGCAATGTGAGGGCTTAGTTGCCCTGCGGCACGAGGCATCTTAGTTCCCCAACCAGGGATGGAACCCGTGTACCCTGCATTGGAAGGCGGATTCTTAACCACTGGACCACCAGGGAAGTCCCTCTTTCCCTTAAACATTGAATAGAAGGGACCTTTGAGGTTTAAATAAACTGTATTCTGATTATAAAATTATACATTATGATTTTGGTAGAAAGCAGTATTTTTACACAATATGGATGGAAGTATTTTCTGTATTTCAGTAGCCTGAATAGTTTATTTTTGAGTGTCAGAGTTCTTTTGTCAGTGTGGATAGGTTTCTTTAAGATTTATTTCACTAAACGGCGTACTTGAGTTCCAGTCCCTTTGTATTAAAGACTGTACCACCATGATGGTTTCCATTTAAAGCTTAGAAGTTGTCAGTTCTTTTTTAACTTGCCTCAAGTTTTCATTAGAAGATAGGAATATACAGTTCTTAACTTTATGTTCCTCACCAGCTAAATTTTTTTTTTTTTTTGCGATACACGGGCTCCTCACTGCTGTGGCCTCTCCCGCCGCGGAGCACAGCCTCCAGACGCGCAGGCTCAGCGGCCATGGCTCACGAGCCCAGCCGCTCCGCGGCATGTGGGATCCTCCCAGACCTGGGCATGAATCCACATCCCCCGCATCGGCAGGCGGACTCCCAAGCACTGCGCCACCAGGGAAGCCCCTCACCAGCTAAATTTAAGAATTTCTAAGTTATAAATGATGTGACTGGGGACTTTCCTGGTGGCGCAGTGGTTAAGAATCCGCCTGCCAATGCAGGGAACACGGGTTCGATCCCTGGTCTAGGAAGATCCCACATGCCACGGAGCAACTAAGCCTGTGCACCACAGCTACTGAAGCCCGCATGCCACAACTACTGAAGCCCACATGCCTAGAGCCCATGCTCTGCAGCAAGAGAAGCCACCGCAATGAGAAGCCCGTGCACCACAGCGAAGAGTAGCTGCCGCTGGCCGCAACTAGAGAAAGCCCATGCACAGCAGCAAAGACCCAACACAGCCAAAAAGAAATTAAAAAACAAAAAGATGTAACTGTAAAATTATGAGACTAGCTGTACATTTTTTAAAAAGACGTGTTGCCTTTCTAAGTAGTCATTTTGAGAGTTCAGTTGATCAAATATTTATGGACTTTCTAGGTGCTGGTGATACAGCAATGGGCAGTATAAATTTCTGCTCTTATATGCTAGTGGGCGGAAAGGCAATAAGCAAGTATATACTATAATTATCAGACTATGGAAAGTGCTATGAAGAAAATAAAGCAAAGTAGCAGAATACAGAATTATTAATTTAGATTTGGCTTAAAAAATGTTATTACTAATTTTTCATCAGATTTGGTTCTAAATAAATTCTAGTTATTAAAACAATATCAGATCCGGATTCTCTGCTATAGACAATATTCAAAGGACTATGCAGTATACTCTGAAGGCAATTCCATGTGCATGCCGAATATTGTAGAAGTGTTTCATGCAGTGGAAGAATTGTTGAAATAAATGTCTTTCTTTTAAATTACTTTGAAGGGGTTTTTATTTGTTTGTATAAATTTGTGTATATATGTATGGTTTAAAAAGTCTTTGTCTCAAAAATAGTCCTCTATTTACATAGGAATCAGTAATAAAGACATTGCATAGAAAAAATACATCCTTACTACTTTCCTAAAGGTTTACTCTTTAAAAAAGCTTTACTGAGATGCAGTCCACATAGCATACATTCATCAATTTAAAATTTGCAGCAGTGGTTTTTAGTATATTCACTGATAGACGCAACCATTACCACGGTCAATTTTTAGTACGTTTGCATCACATCAAAAAGAAACCCAGTACCCTTTAGTTATCACTCCCTACCCTTCATCTCCCCAACCCGATGACCACTAATCTATTTTCTGTCTATTGATTTCCCTATTATGGACATTTCATATGAACGAACTCCTATGATATGTGATCTTTTGTGACTGGCTTCTTTCACTTAGCGTAACGTTTTCAAGGTTTATCCATGTTATAGCATGTGTCAGAACTTCATTCCTTTTTTTGATATACCATGTTTGTCAGATCAGAGACATTTGGTTGTTTCTACCTTTTGGCTATTATGAATAATTCAGCTATGAACATTTGTGTACCAGTATTTGTGTGGACGTATGTTTTCATTTCTCTTAGGTATGTACCTATGAGTGGAATTGCTGGGTCATATGATAACTCTGTACAGGTATCCCCTGCTTTTTGAAAGTTTGCTTTACACCACTTCGCTTTTATGAAAAACCTACGTTAGTACCTCTTTTCGCTAACTGAAAGAAAGCCGAAGAGGATTTTCACTTTTATGAAAAAAGGTAAAAAGCAAAAATAGCGTCCAGAATTTGTTTTGCAGTGAGCCCTTGTAGAGGTGGTGGGCACCCTGAACAGTGAGAGAGGCACCTTGAAGCTCCTTCCCAGGGGAACTACACTTAGCATCACAGCATCAAGCCGCCATAGCTTTGAACTGTATCTGTGAGCATTTGTGCTTTGTTTCGATTTATTTTGTTCAGCTGTTTAGTAAGATGTGTCCTAAGGTAATCACTTATTTGCTTTACACAATTTTGTATTATGAAAGGTTTCATAGGAATGCTCTACTTATGGATAGCAGGGAAATCCTGTATTCAGTCATTTGGAGAACCACCAAATTGTTTTCCAAAGTGGCTGCACCATTTAAAATTACTGCCAGCATTGAATGAGCGTTCTGATTTCTCTACATCCTTATCAACACTTGTTACTATCTTTTTTATTCTAGTTGTCCTTGTGGGTGTGAAGTGGCATCTCATTATGGTTTAATTTGCATTTCCCTGGTGGCCAGTGATATTGAGCATCTATTCATTTGTCTATTGGCCATTTGTATATCATCTTTAGAGAAATGCCTATTCAGATCCCTTGTCTGTTTTTTTTTTTCTCTTCTTTCCTTTTTCTCTCCCTGTGGTACGCGGGCGTCTAAATGTTGTGGCCTCTCCCGTTGCGGACCACAGGCTCCGGACGCGCAGACTCAGTGGCCATGGCTCACGGGCCCAGCCACTCCACAGCATGCGGGATCCTCCTGGACTGGGGCATGAACCCGCATCCCCTGCATCGTCAGGCCGACTCTCAACCACTGTGCCACCAGGGAAGCCCGCCTGTTTTTAAAAATATTTATTTATTTATTTATTTATGGCTGAGAAATTGTGGCGCACGGGCTCTTTGTTGCAGTGTGTGGGCTTCTCTCTAGTTGTGGCACACGAGCTTCAGTGGAAGCTGGGGGTAGAAGGAGCCCTGTGTTCTTAGCTGTACCAGTCTGGCAGTGAATTTCCACTTCACTTTGCTGGAAAAGCCAATGGTCTTGGTTCACTTACTTCATACTCTTATTTTCTTGTCAAATTTTTATTTATTTTCTTGAATAGATGTTTTTTTCATTTGTAGTATATCCTGAGGACCATTTCCAGAGGGTTTAAATGTTTATTTTAAATAATTTTCACCAGTTTCACTGGGTAGCGGGTCCACAGAGTTCCTCCTGCTGTTGTGCTGTAAGTCCATATCCACTCTTAAAATAGTTAGTTACCTTGTATATAGTATGTTGTCTTTCGAATTTATCTGAATTTTTAGGCCTAAACTAAGACAAGAAACCTGGGTGATAAGAAACCTGTCTGTCTCCTTCGCTGGGAGGCAGCATGCATAGTCAGAGCTGGTTCAGTTCTGGCTTAGTCCTGGAGTAGTCACCTCCCTGTGACGAAGACTTAATCCCACTGCACTTCAGGTCTCACGACTACAAAAAAAAGATAACCTTTGTCTCATCTACATTAAGAATTGTTTTTGAAGATTAAAAAGATAGTACATATGAAGACTCATTGAAAAATGACTAAGAACTATATACATGTAAGGTAGTATTAGATAACAAAGCAAATACAGTAGGTAGCACAAGGAATCTCTCTCAAAAGGTAATTTTAGAACTCTATTGGAATTTGAAAACCCATGACTAAATTTAACAATTTTCCCTACATTTCTTATTCAAGAATCATTTGAAAGTTTCTGAAATTAACTTGTTTGGCTTCATTCCTGAAATATCCATTTTGAAGTTTTAAAGTTACATTTTCCTTGGTGGTAATTGTGTCTCCTAGAGTATAGTGATTTTTTTAGGCAACGAGGAGCTGCTATTATATACTAATACCATATATATATGTGTGTGTGTGTGTGTGTATAAATACTGCCAGTAGGAAGCTTATGTTATAAACTTAGTTGGAAGCTGAGAGCTGACATTATACTTCACTTCTACATAAAATTTTCAGAGAAAAATCTGGTACCGTTCATGAAGAATTTATAATTAGCAAATAGGACTATCTATGTTGGCTAAGTTAACCAAGGCCAAAAAAAGCAATTACTTAAATCTTTTGCTAAAAGAGACACAATTCATTTTTTGGATATTTTTAATTGCTGCCTGAACTATAGATATCTTCGTTTGGTTTATTACTTATGCATGCACATGTTAGTCGTCATTTTTTTTAATGCTGTAATTTAATGTAGACTTCTGGTCGTAAAGCAAACTTGCAGATAGTGGTTTCCTCTTTAATGGGGACACTTAGGTTGTTTCCATATCTTGGCTACTGTAAATAATGCTGCCACTAACAAGAGAGTGGAAATACCTCTTCGAGATTCTAGTTTCAGTTCTTTTGGATAAATACCCAGAAGTGGAATTGCTGGATCATTTGGTGTTTGTATTTTATTTTTTGAGGAACCGCCCTACTGTTTTCCATAATGGCTGCACCATTTTACATTCCCAGCAACAGTGTCCAAGGGTTCTAATTTCTTTACATACTCACCAACACTTGTCTTTTTTTAAAATAATAAACATCCTAGCAGCTGTTTATAATTAAAGACAGACCTAGCATCACTTAATGTGCAAAGCAGACTTTCCAATTTCTATTGGCTTCTAATGCATCGTAAATCTGATAGGACACAGGAATTTGGAAAAGGTATTGTTGTATATTTACATAGTAGATATGTAGAATAGACCCAATTAAAGAAAAACCCTGATATCTAAAATAAAGATTTAAGAATAATACTCCTGGGACTTCCCTGGTGGCACAGTGGTTAAGAATCTGCCTGCCAATGCAAGGGACACGGGTTTGAGCCCTGGTCCGGGAAGATCCCACATGCAGTGGAGCAACTAAGCCCGTGCACCCAGAAGTACTGAGCCTGTGCTCTAGAGCCTGTGAGCCAGAACTACTGAGCCCACGAGCCACAACTACTGAAGCCCGTGTGCCTGGAGCCCATGCTCCGCAACAAGAGAAGCCACCGCAATGAGGAACCTGTGCACCACAATGAAGAGTAGTCCCCGCTTGCTGCAACTAGAGAAAGCCTGTGCGCAGCAACAAAGACCCAATGCAGTCAAAAATAAATAAATAAAAGAATAATACTCCTGGCATATGATACTTGATAGAAAGTAAGAAATGGAGACCTAGATCTTTTTACAATCTTATAATTGTTTTCCTTACATTTTACCTTAGATGAGTGTTAAGAGTAAACATATTTCCAGTAATTCCTTTAACCATTGATTTAGTTTCGCTTAGGGTTCCTTAAATATGTGTATATGTGTGTATCTAACTATACATATTAAAAACTTTGATTATGCACATAAATGTTACCTATATAAATGGACTGATGCCTTTCTTAATATAGTCAGAACTCAAAATTATCTGGGCTCATTTTTGCCTATCAAATTTTTAAAAAGGAAAAGAACAATATACTGTAATGAGGGTACAAGGGAATGGACAATCTCATACATTACTGCTGAATATTTATTGGTAAATTTTCTGGTGTGAAGTTTTGCATTGTGAAGGGAGAGCTTTCCAAATGATTATAGTTTTGACCTAGTTATTCCACCCTTAAGAATTTAAGCATTTGGGAAATATACTTAATATTTTCAATATAGTAAATGGGAAAAATAGCAGGGTAGAAAAAGTATAGCAATGTTGTAAAACACATATATGCTTAGGAAAAGACTGGGAAAAATATACTAAGATGTTAATGATAATTATCCATGGACGGTGGAAAAATGGGTGACTTAAATTTTCTTTATACTTTTTCCATTTTGTGTTATGGCAATAAATGAGCATTATTTTATAATTTAAAAATAAGTTGTTTCAAAACAAAAGATAGCAAGTCTTAATAGTTCTTTATTAAGGAAGAGATGGAAAATTATGCAGGAAGAAATAGATAATTAAATTTTTGAAGAAAGAGATGAATCTACTTGAGTTTGCACTCATAAATTGGAAGTCTTAAAGACTCAAGATCTTGTCCCAGTTCTTCTGTTACTGGGATGGTGGTGGCGGTAGTGATGCTGGCAGTGGTGGCAGGGTTCCAGTGTAGACTCTGGGTCAGTGTCTGCACAAAGGGCCCTATCCATTCATTCTGTATAACTCTGTGTGATAATGA
Organism: Neophocaena asiaeorientalis asiaeorientalis; assembly: GCF_003031525.2. NCBI lineage: Eukaryota > Metazoa > Chordata > Mammalia > Artiodactyla > Phocoenidae > Neophocaena > Neophocaena asiaeorientalis. The sequence goes on along the minus strand of NW_020175017.1, from coordinate 8,037,391 downwards.
TAGATGGTATTCAGGAATCCTTATGCAGTGTCTCAGCTCTGGAGCAGGTTTGACTCTTTGGTAGTCACAGCCTGGATATTAGCAATTGTTCTCCCTAGAAACAACCCCAGGAGAATTGGTCCACTGAGAAATGCATGCTTTTCTCCAAAAGCATGCTGAGTCCTTTTCTAAGTAGTTTCTTGGCCTTATCACTTATTATGTGTTATAGAAATTGCTTTCATTCCCTATGTTTGCGCACTGTCCCATTTGCTGTTAAATAAATAAATAAATAAACACTAAAGTCAGAGCATCTTAAACAGAGCCCCTTATCCCCACCTAAGAGATGCTTCCTGCACTGAATGTAGAAGATATAGCAGGTTTTTATCAGGGAGTCAGAAATATGCAGTGTTTTCTTTTTTTTTTTTTGAAGTCCTAACTCTTAATTAATTAATTTATTTTTGCTGTGTTGCGTCTTCGTTTCTGTGCGAGGGCTTTCTCTAGTTGTGGCAAGCGGGGGCCACTCTTCATCGCCGTGCGCGGGCCTCTCACTATCGCGGCCTCTCTTGTTGCGGAGCACAGGCTCCAGACGTGCAGGCTCAGTAGTTGTGGCTCACGGGCCTAGTTGCTCCGCGGCATGTGGGATCCTCCCAGACCAGGGCTCGAACCCGCGTTCCCTGCATTAGCAGGCAGATTCTCAACCACTGCACCACCAGGGAAGCCCTACAGTGTTTTCTTGACTGTATTTGTTTGCTTGGACATCCATTCTTGTGTAAAGAGAAACTAAGGAGCTACCTTACTTGTGTGTCTTTTCAGAAATGTTATCCCAGGAATTGATATACCTACTTTTCATTGAAAGACTATGTTACATGTTTACTCCTCTCTGCTTTAGCCCATCTGCCCAGTCTTACAGATATTCCTTTTTAAAAAAATATTTAAAATATAGAACTTTATTTTTAAATTAATTTGCATAAGAAGTTGTTAAGACAGACAGTGGCCACTCAAAATAACTTTGAAAACCCTGAGGTGAAAAATTTTCCTTAACCAGCAAGAAAGGAAATAACACCGAAATTGGCAACTCCATTAGCTTTAGACAGCGGAAAAGGAAGATACTTCCATTTCACCAATAGAGAAAAAAGGGTCATTTCCAGTGTCTACAGTTTTCAGTGTTACAGATATTCTTGTATATGCTTTTTTAACGCCCTTATGATCATCAGCATATCTTATCTAAGAAGATTATGGACAGGTTTATCTCTTCCTTCTCTCCCTGGAACCAGTATTCAAATGATTACTAATGTGTTTGATCGATTGTAGGCTCTATACTATGTTTTCTTTTCATAAACAAAAGTATTGGTATGATGAATCATGCTCCTATTACTGATGTCATCCACAGAGGCAAACTGTCATCTATGTGGCAAGCTTCACAAAAGTATTCTATGGAATTACCAAGGTTAACTATGCAGGTGTGTAGTGTAGATTGCATTCTGCCAGTGGTCCTAGCCTACCAAACAGATACTAAACTTTTCTTGGGTTATATGCTCTAGTCCCTTTTTTTTTTTTTTTTTTTTGCGGTACATGGGCCTCTCACTGTTGTGGCCTCTCCCATTGCGGAGCACAGGCTCTGGACGCGCAGGCTCAGCGGCCATGGCTCACGGGCCTAGCCGCTCCACGGCATGTGGGATCCTCCCGGACCCGGGCACGAACCCATGTCCCCTGCATCAGCAGGCAGACTCTGAACCACTGCGCCACCAGGGAAGCCCTCTAGTCCCTTTTTAATCCTTGAAGGAACAGCAACAAAAAAACCTCATCTTGCCACTTACTGGTTACTTATTTTCCCACCATTAAAAGTTCATTTAATGTGCCCTTAATCTGCTTAATTTCTCTGAACCTTAATTTCCCCACTAAATCATACGTGTGTTGTACTGTATGATTTCTTAGATCCCTTTCCATTGACTGTACACACTCTCTGGTGTGCTTTTGAACAATGAAGACAAAAAAGCAACAAGACAGGAGAAAGGAAGGCTCTGGATAACTCATAAATAATTAAGGTTATGACTTAACCAACTCCATTTCAGTGGCTGCTGCTTTTTTTGGTTATTCTGTGGACTTAAGGTGGTGATAGTTGTATGGGTGAATGTAAAATGTCTTTGTGACATTCTCTCTACAAAGCTTTTAATTTTTTTATTGGATTGTACTCTGTTTATAGTATCATCTATAGAATATTCTAAGTGCCCACCAAGTGTTTCACTACTTTCTGGCCTAAATGTATAGAATGAATTTAGGTGTGAATGTTGCTAACCTAACCTCTTGTTGCAGACAAAACTTACCTGGGGCCCCTACTTATGGTTTTACATGCTTCGTGCTGCCACATCAACCCTCTCAGGTATTACTTTTTTGTTTGAATATTGTATAACCACTATAATATGCTCCCAGAACAGGAGCTTTGCTAAATAGGGTGTTTCAAAATTGAAGGAGAAACAATTGGGGGTTAGTCACTCCTCAGCAGCTAGCTAGCTCACATTGGAAGATATTAATCTAACTTGTACTTCATCTTAAAACATTTTTTAGCTTCTGGATATGCTTTAAAAAAAGGACTAAAAAATAGCTATATTAATTTAGATACAATTTTCATGTTCTTGAAACTTTCCTGTTAGCAGTTATTTTGCTATTTTGCCATTTGATTCCCTAATATTGTTCTCATTCTAACTGCTTATTCTAAAGCCTGTAGTTATAATTCATTTATGTTTTATTTGATTAATATTTCATTTCTTAAGTTGAGATATAACTAAGTCATATTTGAAGGAAATGAATTATCAACTTATGACTTAATCATGCTAACTTTAAATATGCGTTTTAAATCATAAAGCTTTCCTTTGCTTCCCATTTTAACTCCCCCATAGCTTCTACCACTTTTTGCCTTTCATTAGATCTAAATGTGAATAATAATTCATTCAACAAACATTTACTGAGCTCTCAATATATGCTAGACAGTCTAGTATAATGAAAAGAACATGAGCTTTACATTCAGACCTGGATTGAACTTTGGATCTGCTTTGTCCACTTGGGCCAGTTCTTCAACTTCTTTGAGTCTAACCTTTCATAGTGCCTGGCATGTGGCAGGCGCTCAGTGAGTGCTATAGTATAATCCATTCCTTTCTCCCAGCCCAGTGATATCCCAGCCCTCTGAGAGTATACATTTTTCTTGAAGAAATAGACATCTAACAGGTAATTATAACACCTGGTGATAAGTGTTAATAGTAAGAGGTATGAGCAGTGTTATTGGGAGCCCAGAAGGAGCCACTAGTGCTTCTTGGGGAAATCAAGGAAGATACACAAAGGAGATGTACTGAATGTTCATTATCTCCCCGAGGGCAGGGAGTGTAACTTTGGTATTCGTACAGTGCTTTGCGCACAGAAAGGGCTCAAGAAATGTTTATGGAATTATGTAAGTCATTTAACTTTTGTATTTTTAGTGTGTGACTTTCTCGGAGAGAAGATTGCATCTGTTTTGGGCATCAGCACCCCAAAATACCAGTATGCCATTGATGAGTATTACCGGATGAAGAAGGAGGTGTGTCTCCTTTTTACATTTTCTTGATTCAGTTTGGTTTGCTGTGGACTTCATGGGTTGCATAATGAAGACATGTATCCTCTAGCTGCCCCAAAGATAGCTCCCTTATACTAGGCATTTCATTCTCGAGTCATTAATTTCTTTATCAAATTAGCATACATTTTAGAATTTTTTAATACTGAAATTCCCCTACAATCTATGTGCACAATTAAGCTAGATTTCATGTGCTAGTTGCTGTGAGAGGTGCCTTAGATATGTTATTTAATTTAATCTCCACACACCTCTCTTTGAATTATTATTCCAAATTTAAGATGAGGAAACAAGACCTGGTCTCTGTACTTAGGACACATAGACTGGATGTGGGAGAAGTGGAATGGGTTTGATGCATGGGAAATGACCAATACTAGAAATGTGTAAGTGCCAGTTGTTAAGGCACAAAGATATGAGGCAATTTTGTGTGCAGATGTCGTGAGGTCTTAGGGTGAGGGTGAAATGAGTTTACCTTTAAAGAGTGAGAAAGCTTTAGCATTTAAGAGTGTGGGCTCGAGAACCAAGTGCTCTGCCACTTCTAACTTTGTAACCTTGGGCAAGATACTTAACCTATATAAGCTGCAGTTTCCTCATCTTTGTAATGAGGAAAATTGCAGCATCCATGCTCAGGGTTGCTCTAAGGATGAAATGAGTTAATATGTAAAATGCTTAGGGCAGCCCAGAGTGTATAGTGGTGAGCTTGAAATAAATATTAGAATCTTTCATTACTCCTTCAAGCAAACAAGGAGGGCAATTCGGGTAAAGCTGCAATGTAGAGGCATGAATCTAGAAAGCTCAGCTCAGCTGACTGTATTTGTTATGTGGTTTCAAAACTGTTTTATGAACAAATGAGTGTTTTTAACTCTACTAGCCTTGTTGAGAGCCTCATTACCTCATCTGGACTATTGTGATAGTCTCCTAAATGGTCTTTCTCCTTCACTCTCAGAAAATCTCTAGATTAATCATCCTGACAGGTTACTCACTCTGTACTGACTCACCATACTACAGGGACCAATGCAAATGCCACCATTTCCTCCATCAATTTAGCAGTTCTGGAACTAGAAGTTATTTACTCTCTAAATCTCTATGGTGGTTATTCCTTTCTGTTCTAATACTCTTCTTAAATGTCTTTTTTTTTTTTTTTTTTTGGGGAGCACAGGCTCCGGATGCGCAGGCTCAGCGGCCATGGCTCACGGGCACAGCCGCTCTGCGGCATGTGGGATCTTCCCGGACCGGGGCACGAACCCGTGCCCCCTGCATTGGCAGGCGGACTCACAACCGCTGCGCCACCAGGGAAGCCCTAAATGTCTTAACTTCCTTCCTAGATTGTAAACTTCTTGAGGGCAGGGACTGCCTTATCTGTCTACTAGGTGCTATGGGAACACTAACCATGCTATATCACTTAAGTGAATAGACCACCCTATTCCACTGAACAGGCTGACACCCTGTAACTGTAGTGATACAGTATTAGCTAATGTTTTATTTAGATTAGAATTAACCTGAAGAGATCCAGCCCGTGTCAAAGTTAATTCAGGTCTCATCTAAGCTAAGCAGTGCTATACTGTATTTTAAAAATAGCTTCACTACATGTACTTCATACAATAGTTTTCATTTCAATTTGGAAACAGGGGAAGGGGAAGTATGCCTTGTCTTAATTGGATGAAACTGAATTGGACATGACACTAATGTTTTGGTTAAAAAAAAGGCATAAGCAGCTGAAAGTGGGAGAAAAATACTATTCCTTTTGGACATTTATATTTCAACTATTCTTGATATTTCCTCCTTTTAGGAGGAGGAGGAAGAAGAAGAAAACAGGATGTCTGAAGAAGCAGAAAGACAATACCAGCAAAATAAGCTGCAGGCTGATTCCATTGTTCAGTCAGATCAACCAGAAACACTTGTATCCAGTTCATTTGTGAATCTCAATTTTGAAATGGAGGGAGATTGTGAAGTAATTATGGAGAGCAAACAAAATCCAGTCTCTGTCCCTCCGTAGAATGAAATGACCATCAAACTTCTAAGGTAGTTTTTATACCAGGAACTTTCACACTCTCTATTCAATAGGACTTAATAGTTATTTATATTTTAAATTATTATCTGGAAAGGGAAGAATGTTTCTTTATTCTTAGGCTCTATCTAGCAAAAGCCAGATCTGAAATTTGGATATTTGTACTATGCTTTTACTGTCAGATTAGTGCTTTGGTTTTAAAATGATCTTTTAAAAAAAGTTAAGGACATTCTAGAACCCTAACCACCAATTAAGATCAAGCTTGTCTGTTATTTGTGTAAGAAAAGAAAATAGGTAAGTTGCTGAATAAGGCTAACTGCAGCTGATATTCGTAGTCTCAGATTAAAATGAGGATTTTTCTCCTAGATCTTCTCATGTTATGTCTTTCTTACATTTATATATCTAACCATTCATTTCATACTAAGGATGGTTCACTGAATGTGTAATAAAAGGAGCAAGATGAAAGCATTTTGAATTTTCTTTCCTTGAGAATTAACTTTATTTCATGGGAAGGTGATTGAGTTTATAACACCACCAAATCTTAAGATGGGTTTCCATTTTTTAATGAAGGTTAATCTTAATGTATTTGTATTCAAATGGTAATACCTAGTGATTACCCACATGGCATCCTGTTTATGTCACCCTTTCAGCCCTGAATGCCTCCTATGGGTCAAGATTGGGGGACAGATGAAGACTTAACCCTCCAGGGCTCACTGTTAAATATTGTACAATGTGCAATGATAGCATAATGAAGTTACCTGTCATTCACCACTTCGAAGCAACAACAGTGGATGGTTTGCTTGACCCAGTTGGCCACCTCTGTACCCACTGTGCCATTAGCAGACCTTACAAAAGTATAATTTAATATGAAACTAATTTTGAAAATACTCCTATATGTGTTCAGGATCTTATATCTGTATGACTTAGATTTATAACTAAATGTGGATAAGGAGAAATATGTAGAGTATTTCAGATACGCTGCTCTTAAAAACCTATTCACAAACTTAAAGAGTTTTTAGGATTATGGTTGTTAATAGCCTTCTAAATAGCATTAAGCTTTCAATCTTAACTATATCTATATAGCTTCAAAGAAACAACATAGCTACAGTGGGCTTATTATGGAAGTCTGTTAGCAATGAACATGAACATCTGCCCACTAAGTTCTTCAACTGAAATTTGAAGAATTTAGGAAAGATAATTCTTCATTAGGAATCCTCAGTTACATGGATTCATGGTATGGTGGTTCATGGCATGTGACGGTGATCTTTTTGGTCATGGGTATAAACTATATAATTTAGTGCTTAAAGGATTGTCAGATTATGTAATATCATAAATTATAGTTTACTTGTAGCTCTAAACAATGCTAATCTGATGTGTTCCCTATAAGTTTTATCTTCATTTGAGAAGATATTCAAGCTCAAATATTTATTTGGTTATCCTGTAAAGGCAAACATATCTAAAGGTGATCTGAATCTTCTCTCCCTAGAGGCACTAGATCTAAAAGAGTTGACTCAGAGACTTTTCTGATTGTAGTAGAAGGAAGATAATGATTAATGAAGGTTTTACATTTCTCGAATTTTACTTTTTCTACTTGTCCAACAGTGGCCAGTTTGTAATGTTTATATAGTTATTCACTGTGCCTTAAATTTTTATACTTTTTATTTATGCAAACTATAAAATTTCCCATAAATGCATTAAATGGTTTTGTCTTATTTTTAAGCCTCTTTCACTTTTTCTTCCTTTTCAACCCTTTTAATAGTTACTATTCCTTCTGAATCATAGTTCATGATATTCTACTCTCTTCTTTCATCTCTTAAAAATTAAACAGTATAACTGAGAATCTTTACACTTAGTTAACAAATTCTCTAACAAAAATCCTTAACAAAATGGAGTTAAGTTTTGTAAAATGTAACCCTGGTGCTGGTTAATAAAGGTAGACAAATGTTTTTTATAACAATGATTTAATTAAAGTAAAATACTAACTTGAATACTTTTTATTGAAACATTCTATTAAAATAAACATCATGTCCAAATACTTGCCAGAAATGAAATGGCCCTACTCTGATGAATGGGGAAGTCTGTAATCTTTGATATACATAATACTTTAGAATATTCAAGGTTAAATGATATAATTTAAACTATCTTTCAAGTATTCAAATTCTTAGTGACTAATGTCAGAACTATTCCATTAAAACTTCCTTTATTTCTAAAGATTATACAGATTCAAAGTGGACTCCTACCTTCACCAGATCACACTTGCCATATTTGAGCTAAGTGAAACCAGAATTTACTGACTCCTAATTTGGTCCCATTTCTTCCAGACCACTACAACCAAAATTCCAATAACCAGAACATTTGCTGTGTTCTATAGACATATGAAGTGTTTTATTTAGACCATTTCTAAGGATTCTGCTTCAAAGGTTTTACATGCAGCATTCAAGCTTACTTTAATGAATACAGTCTAGTCTTTGAGAGATCATGTATCATCAAGGTCTGCAGAGTTTTCATTATCATTTGCAACAAGGGCTTCTCTATTCTCGTAAGTCCAGAAGCCATTCAGATCAATTAGAATGGTGGTGACTGTGTCTCCTTGATTACTGTTGATTAAATCCTGAAGAGAGATTTTCAAAGGATCCTTTGGTTTTACCATGTCAAAGATTTCATCCTGCAAGAGAGGAAAAAAAATACAATGAAATCTGATATCTGATTCACTTAATTTCTATCATACAGTGATCTAAAATTCAGGGCTGGCACTTGAGCTTATGTAAAATTTTTTGTTCCAATTTTTTCTTTTTAATTTAACAGGCAATCCACCTCTTCTCTATACGCACAAAATTTTATTGGAAGATTCCTTAGGTACAGGCATACCCTTGGAGATACTGTGAGTTCAGTTCCAGACCACCGCCATAAAGTGAATATTGCAATAAAGCTAGTCATGTGAAATTTTTGGTTTCCCAGTGCATATAAAAGTTATATTTATACTATACTGTAGTCTGTTAAGTGTGCAATAGCATTATGTCTAATAAAATACACATACCTTAATTAAAAAATACTTTATTGCTAAAAATGCTAACCACCATCTGAGCCTTCAACGAGTTGTAATCTTTTTGCAGTAGTAACACCAAAGATCACAGATCACCATTATTATTACAAATGTAATAATAATAATAATAATAATAATAATAATAGAATATTGTGAGAATTACCAAAATGTGACACAGAGACACCAAGTGAGCAAATGCTGTTGGGAAGATGGCACCGATAGATTTGCTTGACTAGGGTTGCCACAAACCTTCAATTTATAAGAAATGCAATGAAACAAGGTATGCCTGTATGTGTCTTACAGAGAAACTGAAGCTCAGAGTTTAAGCTGCATAGCTAATTAGCAGCAAAACTAATGCAGTGTTCTTTGAATATATGTTAACTAACTACTTATATTTTTCTGTTGTCTTCTAACTGGTGATAAAGCAAGGCCTTGATTTAAGTGCAGACTTGGCTCAAAGTAAAAACTTAAATGCTTTAGAGCCAAGACAGTGACAAAGCTTCATTTCCAATAATGATGTCAGCCTTTTACTCTGGACCTGGAATGGGTAGGGGGAGCTCGGTATTAAAGAACTAGTCATCCATAGTGACACTAAACTGTGCTAAAAATGACTGGAATATATGGAAGAACCTCTTCTATATTATGACGTGTACTATAAGATTACTTACGGGGAATTAGTACATGTTTTCTAATCTGTTTGTAGTAAAATCACTCAAAGTATTTAATAGCATTTAAAGAGGCAAATTGCATTTTTAAAGGTTAGAACAATTCAGGTAAACGAAATGCATGAACTTTTAATCTTGCGTGTATGTGAAACTTCCCTTTCCAGGTTGGTGGCAGTTTAAAATTACTAGTTCTTAAGTTGCCAGTTGCATAGTTTCAATTTTTCCCACTTATATTAAACCAAAATAGCCCTTTATCTCATTATACTTGGTTAAAACTGGATGGGTTATTTTATTACATTTCTTCACCTGAACTAATACTGGATACTCAAAGTGGTTCACAGCTGGTAAAAGTCTGATTACTAAAATGCTAAGTAGCAGCATGTATTTCAAATAGTGGTAGTTTTCATACTGAAAGATTGATGTTTCCTTAAATACCAAACCAAGCGAGCTCTTTGAAGTAGCAGACTAAAAACGTGCCTGAACCTAAATAGCTCCCCCAAATTCAGTTTACAGTGGAAGAGACTACCAAAGGATACTGATTCTCTTAGTTTTCAATCAAAATGAATGAATGCTTCCAATGAGAACATGAGACTGACAATGCTAAAATCTTATACTGCACAAATCATTAGTCCAAGTATGTTCTCAGTTTCTAATGATTTAAATATTAATTCAGAGCAAATAACAGCAAATACTTGATTTGGTTCAGTATTTCATAAGTTGCTTTCAGGTAAAAACTTCATTTAATGCAAATGATTATGTGGTGTTATGTAAATGAAAGAAAAAAAGTAACCTTGACGTCTTGAAATGAAACAGGATCCTGTCCATGGATTTTCATTAGTTCTTGTATGGCCTGTATTTAGTAGAAATAAATCTTTAAATAAAAAACAAAATACGCAACATTCCCTGTCCTGTCCCATGGTCCCTTTCCAGTTCCATTTCCTATCCTTTCAGACCATAGGCCTCATCGTTTTAACCGCTCTTGCCAATATTCTCAAATTCCTTGACTTGCTTCACATCTGCTGAGCAAAACCTAAACAGTGGATCAGTGTAACCATCAACCTTTCTAGACCTACACCTTAGCTATGGAGAACTTCATAAAGAAACTATACAAGAGTACAGATTACTATTGCATAGGAATGGTCTCCAACCCCAGATGGGCCTTTAACAGGCCTAGCAATTCTGTTATGACCTGCTTCTCCCATTTTCCAGGAACGCTGTTCATACCTTCACCATTCTTTAAGGCACCCAATCCACCACCTCCCCTCCCACCCTACACTTTCTCTTCTACTTGACAGAAAAAATGGAGGTAAACCTCCCTCAAACTCTTCTCTTTTATGAACTTTAACAAAAAAATGCTGACTGAGAAACTACTGTGATCCAGTTGAACTAACAAATGTTTTAGGTGGGAGTCATTCACTGGAAAATGTGAAGCTTAAAATTCTTGGAAAATAATATGTTCCAAGTGCCTACTCTGTAGTGCCACTGATATCAGAATGTGCACAGGGCATCTCTTTGCAGCAGATGAGAATCTGAGTACACTCGAAGCTACTAGAGCAGGAGACCTGGATGGAATGATCTAGAGTGCACCATCTGGGCCCAGCTTTTATCACTGGGATACTGATGTACAAAGGCTCTAAGAACAGTCCAGGACTGCAGGGCTCAGCACCAGTAACTTTTTACCTTAGCGCATACAACCAAGCCTAAATAAACTGATAAAAATAAAGGTATGAAATATTTTCAATGTATTTAATAAATAAAATTTAATATTCAAAGAGTAGAGGATACTATGAAAAATCTTTATGAAAAGGAATTGAGTATTTAGCTTCCAAAAGATATATTTACTTTGTTTTCCTAAAACTGAATTTTCATTTAATAGGTCTGCCTAAAGTGGGGGACATCCCTATGATGGGTGATACTATATTCTCAGATGAGCCACTGATATAAGCCCACGTAGCATTCAATTTTTAAAAAATGCATCCTAATACTGGGATTGTAATTTATCCTTATAATAATCTGCAGTCATTACTACCTAGAAAATCATAATAGAAAGCTTTTCAGGGAATTTAACATGAAATTATGAAATATATACTCCGAAACTCAGAAATCAGATAAAGTTATTTTAAAAGTATCAAAAAATTTTTAAGTGGAAAAGAAAAAGCCTCTGGGGGAAAACTTCTTATGACAAAGATGTGAAAATGTCATTTTTATTGTTTAAAAAAAATTTCTTCTTACTATCAATCTTAACCACATAAAAATCAGATGGTCTTCTGAAAACTAGCTATAGAAATGTGGCAATGGAATGGGACACTACTGTACAAAACCGTTCCATCAAGTAGAAAAGTCACCGTTCAAACTGAGGAATGATTTATCTTTTTTTTTCTTTTTTTAACATCTTTATTGGAGTATAATTGCTTTACAATGGTGTGTTAGGATTTATCTTAAAAGGGAAGACATTCCTACATTTACACCTGCTGCAGCTGAATGCTTATCAGGTAAAATACAATCAAATTCCACTTCAGAGCTCATCATGCTATTCTCTGAGACCACCTATGGCACAGAATAAGTATTTCAGCAAATCTGTTTCACACTGAAATGCAGCCCACAATTCTAGCCAATTTTTAAATTTATATTTTTTACAGCATAGCAATGAAAAGAATCTACAGGTACCAGATGTGCAAAACTCCTGTGGAAAGGAGTTACCTTTTCTGTACTGTATAATTAAAGTTTCCGTAGGATTTTACATACTAGTTTTTAATCACCAAGAGCATACAGTTTCTCAGGTATGTTTGTATCTCCACTGGCTAATAGCCCCTGACGTGTATTTACACACTTTTTAGTATTCTACGACTAATCAAATCAGTATTGATTTAGTCCATTTATGTTTTTAAAAATAGAAAAAAACAAAACTAAAACCTGACTTGATTTCCTTCTGAAATCTGTTAGGTAAATGCTTTTGTTAAATTTAAACATCCCAAGTTAGATAAAATTGTCATTGGGTAGGTAATTTAAACCAAATTGTATAACAAAGACACATTTACACAAATGAGACTTACCCTAAAGAAATAATTAAGGGAAAAGACATTCAGATATCCTTTGTTCTCAATGTCAAGCAATTTGAAAATATATTGCAGAGCTGCAGGTTCTTTTCGGTTTTCTAATGCAAGAACAAAATCCAGGTAGGTCTTATAGTCCTATAGAAAAGAAAATGACATTCATTAGAGGCCTTATTTGTAATTAACTTTTCAAGTGACTGATGATTTGAAGATGTTTGTAATCAAAGATGGCAATTCTTTTAAAAATATGAAACGAGAAATCCATACTTAATATATACTTAATGTTGGTTTCTAGGAATTCTACATAGTAATTTATCTGTACAGGACAGTTTGAGGGGGCACAGCTCATTTTCTTATGAGAGATTTGCTGTGTTAAGCCATAATTTTCATTCATTAGGCTTTTGAAATGGACAGTGACTAACCTTTGCATGTTGCCACTAAATTTGTATTTTCATTTCGGTGTGGTCATTCTGAACTAGTTTTAAACTCTAATTCAGATGATTTCCAAAAAGTCATCTTAAGAGTGCCAGAGTGGCTTCCCTGGTGGCGCAGTGGTTAAGAATCCGCCTGCCAGTGCAGGGTACACAGGTTCGAACCCTGGTCCGGGAAGATCCCACATGCTGCAGAGCAACTAGCCCGCAAGCCATTACTGCTGAAGCCCACGCGCCTAGAGCCTGTGCTCCGCAACAAGAGAAGCTATCACAATGAGAAGCCCGTGCACCGCAACGAAGAGTAGCCCCCGCCCTCTGCAACCAGAGAAAGCCTGCACGCAGCAACGAAGACCCAACACAGCCAAAAATAAACAAATTTATTAAAAAAAAGAGTGCCAGATATTCTACAGTGATCTGACACTGTTCTCATCCAAAAAGGGGGCAGGAGAGTACAAATGAAGGCTGAAAAGACACGAACAGAACAGAAAGCTTTCTCTACGAAAAAGGGAGTCACAGGTTACTTTTTCTGCATGTTTAAAAAAAGTTAAGTACTTGGGAGATTCTCACTTGGAAAAGTTTATAATCTTGGAAAGGATTTTCTTAGGCTAAGATTAAGAATTCTTTTCTGCATAAATCGTAGTATAAAGAGCTAGAGATGCAGCCTCATCATGGTCTAAACTCCATGCCTAACTGTAGCTTCTGATTTTCTTTATTCATCAGGTTATTAGCATACCCCAGGCTCCTCACTGTTAACGGTAGGCAGCTGTGGGAGTCATGAAGCAGAGTTTTTGCACTTTTCCCTCTGCAGTTGGCTAACAATGGTGTTATTTAGAAAACTGCTATTAAAGCTAAATGATAAAACCTAAAACCCTGATTCTCTTCTGACAGTATGACCATTTCTTAAGCATCATTGGTTTCGAAAAGTTATCAGATCCTTAACACATGTTTTTAATAGCAAGAATGTGATTTAAAAATGCTATTTAGAATTTTCTTCTCAAGTATTTTGCATTGTTGTGATAAAAGGACAGGTGCATGTTAGCAAATCTTTAGCTGCTAAGGTAGCCACTTAGAGTAATACTACCTGATTCTTAGATTAAATTAAATCATGGCATATGTGGTACTATATCTGACCTGGTAATTTAATGAATGAACCATCTATATGAAAATAGTCAATAGGGTTTACCTGTTTTTCAGATTTTTTTTTTTTACTAGTCCACACTTCTCTACAATAGGTGCACTGACAATGAAATGAAAATATTAAAATTTTCTGTTTGCCCTGAGTCCATAAAGGAAGTAATGTTTTTAAGCAAATTTACCTTAAGATCAAAAGTTCTGAATCTCAAGTAATTTGATCAGTTCATACTTCTTAAGATACTGTTATAAACTGATATGAAAATAATGCTGTATCATATCAAGAAAAAGGCTTTTGTGATTAAGAAAATGGACAGAGGACCTGAAGAGTCATTCTTCTTTTTGTTTTTTTAATAAATTAATTTTATTATTTTATTTATTTATTGTTTCTGGCTGCTTTGGGTCTTTGTTGCTGCTTCGTTGCTTTTCTCTAGTTGCAGTGAGGGGGGGCTACTCTTCGTTGCAGTGTGTGGGCTTCTCATTGCAGTGGCTTCTCTTGTTGCGGAGCACGGGCTCTAGGCACACGGGCTTCAGTAGTTGTGGCACGTGGGCTCAGTAGTTGTGGCTTGAGGGCGCTAGAGCACAGGCTCAGTAGTTGTGGTGCACAGGCTTAGTTGCTCCACAGCATGTGGGATCTTCCCGGGCCAGGGCCTGAACCTGTGTCCCCTGCATTGGCAGGTGGATTCTTAACCACTGAGCCACCAGGGAAGCCCAGGAGCCATTCTTCTGAAGAAGACATAAGATGGCCAACAGGCAGATGAAAAGACGCTCAACATCACTAATCACCAGGGAAATGCAAATCAAAACCACAATGAAATATTACCTCACATCTGTCAGAATGGCTACCATTAAAAAGATAACTAACAAGTGTTGGCAAGAATATGCAGAAAAGGGAACCCTCATGCACTGTTGGTGGGAATGCAAATTGGTGCAGCCACTACAGAAAACATTATGGATGTTGGCAAGAATATGCAGAAAAGGGAACCCTCATGCACTGTTGGTGGGAATGCAAATTGGTGCAGCCACTACGGAAAACATTATGGCGGTTCCTCAAAAAATTAAAAATATAACTACTATATGATCCAGCAATTCCATTCCTGGGTATTTATCTGAAGAAAATGGAAACACTAATTTGAAAATATACATGCACCCCAACGTTCACAGCAGCATTATTTACATTAGCCAAGATATGGAAGCAACCTGTGTCCATCGACAGATGAATGGATAAAGATGATATGGTATACATATACAATGGCATACTACTCAGCCATAAAAAACAATGAAATCTCTGCACAGGGAATATAGTCAATATTTTACAGTAACTTTGGTATGTAATCTATAAAGACAGTGAATCACTATGTTGTATACATGAAACTAATATAACATTGTAAGTCAACTATATTTCAATTTAAAAAAAAGCCTTTTGGAAATTGTGGGAGCCTAAATTTTTAAAACTTAGAGATTTAAACTACTACCATTTCTCCATCATAAGTGAGACACTCCTGGAAAACACGGTCTAAGAAGACATTGGTCATGGTTGCTGTTCCATAGCGGGAGAGTTCTTCTTTACTGAGCATGCCATTGTGATCCTTATCAAGATTCAAATACTGGCCTTGGGGAGAAAGATGATAAAAAGACACTTATGACCAAAATAAAGTTCTAACTAAAAGACAAAAGAATAAACACTAACAAAAAGTTATTTTTATTGGTTAATATTTTGATTTTTAAACTAATTATGTTAGTCATGGTAGACATCTGCTATCCCTGCAATCTCTATCAGAACAACTGTTAAGCCAGAACCAAAGAAAACTCATCATAAAGGTCATGCCTTTATGCTATTTCACTTACATCATTACTTGTTTTCAGTTTGCAACCTTTTATAATTTTCCTAGGATTCTAAATTAGATGGAGGTAGGGGTCAACCAACATAAAGCACTGAAATGCTGGCACTTGAAAGCAGAGGTCAAGGTTGCCAAAATGAGTCACAAGACCACTCAAAAGGACAATGTAACAGACTAATGAAATTCAAGAAAAAAAAGCAAACTAGGCCCTAAAACACACCCTCTGTGGACCCTGAGAGTAGCATTTTATCACAATGCAAGATCACAGGTGCTGTTCATAATAATGTTCCTGAGTCAACAAAAAAATCAAACTACATTCTTTATGTTAAAGTGTTAGAAATGTACTAACTTAAATAAGAGTGACAAAAATATAAAACGCTGATATTTAAACAAGTAAAATTTAATAATCTAGAATATAAGCTCTTAAGGAAATTAGAATACTTTGATCTTAAGGTAAATTAGGCTATGTATAAAACTGTCCTTTGAACACCAGTTAATGAAACATTAACTGAGGAACGGATAAGTCAAATTATAGCATTATTATAGGAACATACCATACACCCGTAGGGCAGAAGGAGCAGAAAACCAATTTGTTTCTTGACTCTCCTTGGACAGTTCCTCATCCCTTAACTATATGAGCATAGAGACATAATTAGAAGATAGCAACTGTGAAGTGATATAATTAAGTAGTTTAAAAACATATTTACCTCCAATAAATCATCTAGGAAGCTGCATGCTAAAATATCTTGAATTTTTATCTTCCCTTTAAAGAACATAAACACAATTACTTAATTTTAAAAACAAGAGCAACTCAATTTTATAAAAGTATTATTTTAGAAGAGCAATCGCACAATTGATATTTTAAACTTCCTAGCTCTCATGCTCCAAAGTCCTTACTATGTATTTCTGTGAAAAGGGAAATCTGCAGGGAATATTTAATAAAATCTCATATAGGTATGTCTACCTATATACCCCCAACTATATACATCCAATTGAGAAATTCCAAAATTACATTGAGACCAGATTCCAAAAAAAGTTGTGTCAGTTTTTTTGTGGTTATGGATATGATACTGTCAGCAGTCAAATGAGGAGACTGTTTCCAGTTTTCCTTTGCAGGTTCTGGAATAGAAAGCAGTATAGAGGCGTGGTTAAGAGAGATAGGATTTAAATGCCACTCCTAGACATGCAATCCATCTAAGTTTTAGTTGCTTCACACATATAATGTGGGTAATAATACCTTCCTAATGGAGTTATGAGAAGAAAATGAAAGAATCTATGTAAAATGCTTAGCACAGTACTTAGTACATATTAAACAGTCAAAACGGTTGGCTATTATTATTGCATAAATTTCCAAGGAAAAAGATGTGTGTGTGCCTATAATGGAGGCGTTTAAAAAAACTGACAGCTACCCCATTCTGTGATGGACTCACAGCTGCATTTTCAAGGACAGAAGGAGTATCAGGGGCTTTGATTTGGGCCTCTGTTCCAGACACATGAATTTAAGCCTAGCAGGCAGGCTTGGCTTAACAGTACATTGATAAATGTACTGTTAATGAGGCAAAATTTACAAATCTGATCCTCATATAGGATAGTTAACTTGAAAATGAGAAAAACACATCATGGCTAAATGGTCCTCCTATCTCCCAATTCATATTTTTGATCAAAAAGAATAATGCTCTAGTATATTACCTATCAGGGATAGCAAATTATATCAGAATACCTGGCTTCTTAGATCTGGAGAGAATATACTTCATTTTAGAGATGAAAACATTGTAAAAAGGTTAGGTGATATTCCCACTGTCACACAGCTGATTATGGTTGGCACAAGTAAATCAAAAGATCTACATGTCAAAAGATTTATGTATTAATGGCAATAACATGTTAGGAAAATAAATAACATTTTAAAGACTTTTCTCTAGTTATTGAGATTTAGAAGTAATGATAATATCTAAGTTAGGTAAGATTTTCTTTTACCTGTTCTTAGAGGGTCTAAAAAGAAGAAGAACTTCCTAACTGCTGTACAAACATAAAAGGAGTAAAAAGATTTTTCCAGCCCATCTAATTGTGGCAAAGTAGGGATAAGTTCCAATATGTAGTTTTCTAAATCCTGAAAGAACAAAACAAAATAAAACTTGAAAGGGTTAAATGTCTGATCTTGTTTCTTCATGAGATACTGGAATATAATTTCAGTCCTAAAAATTATTCAGTATTAAAACTATATGAATGATGAAATAAATTCATTTGTGACTGAGTTTCAGATATTTTTCTTGGCTTGTTGTTTTAACTTTGCTTATGATGGTCTTTGCTCTCAGATTTTTAAAAATTTAGCTGAACTTATTGTTTTTTAGACTTCTGAGCTTTGTCATACTTAGAAAGGCTTTCCCTATTCCAAGATTATATATTTAAAAGCCTCTCATGGTTTCTTATATTTATTTTAATAATTTCATTACTTTTGCTTTATCCATTGTAAAGTATAATGTTTCTAGTTCATTTGAAACACTTTATAATTTAGTTGTAGAACAGATGGCATCTCAAACATGGTGTGTCCAAAATTGGACTCTTAATATCCCCAACCCTGGTCCTCACCCATATTCCCCTATTCCACCATTTATTCAAAGTAAAAAAGTTAAACTTGGTTCCTACCTTTTCTTCACCAAGGCCCCCACCCCTTACCCCCAAAATCTAATCCAGCAGCAAATTTTTGTCATTGTTGGGGGGTGTGTGTCCAAAATATATACTGAATTAATCTATTACTGGCTTCTACAGACATCACCCTGGTCTGGGCCACTATCATCTCTCACCTGGACAACCAGAGTAATTTCCTAATTATTCTTCTTTGACTCTAGGCTCTTTACAATTCATTCTCCACACATCCAGTAATTTTTAAAAATGTAAACCAGGGAGTTCACTGGTGGTCTAGTGGTTAGGAGCCCGGAACTTCACTGCCGTGGCCAGGGTTCAATCCCTGGCCGGGGAACTGAGATCCCACAAGCCACATGGCCAAAAAATAAATAAATAAAATAAAATGTAAACCATATCCTGACAGATTCAGCTTAAAAATTCTGGTGGCTGGGCTTCCCTGGTGGCGTAGTGGTTGAGAGTCTGCCTGCCGATGCAGGGGACATGGGTTCGTGCCCAGGTCCGGGAAGATCCCACATGCCGTGGAGCAGCTGGGCCTGTGAGCCATGGCCGCTGAGCCTGCACGTCCGGAGCCTGTGCTCCACAACGGGAGAGGCCACAATAGTGAGAGGCCCGCGTACCGCAAAAAAAAAAAAAAATTCTGATGGCTTCCCATTAGTCTCAATATAAAATCCAAACTCTTTATCATGGTCTAACAACCCAATATGTGGCCCTGCCTACTTCTCCAACTTCACCTCCTGTCACTCTAACCCTCGCTCATATGCTCCAGCCACACTGGCTTCCTTCTGCTCCTAGAACAGGTCAGGTTTAACTGTGCCTTGGGGACACTGAACTTGCTGTTCCCTCTGTATTACATTTCCATAAGGCTGGCTTCTTTCTCATCCTTCATGGCTAAAACTCAATCACTATCTCAAAGAGGCACCTCTTCCATCTTATCTAAAATAGTTCCCCAACCCCAGTCATACACTTTCCTAGTACCCTATTTTCTCCTTAGAACTTGTCACTCTTTGAAATCATGTTGCTGATAATTTAGTGTCTGCCTCCCCACTCTGCTAGGAAAAAAGCACCATAAGAGTAAGGCTTAGCAACGTACCTGGCACAAATAAGTGTTTGGTAATTGCTTATTTAATAAGATTTAGTAAGTGAATGAGAGTTTGCCTATACTACTCAAATTACAGATGTTGGCTCTGGAAATTACTGTCTTTTAAATAAGGGAGACACAAACTCTGGTTTCAAAAGGCAAAGTGCCAAGGTTAGGAGAGTTATTTCTTTTCTTTGAGAGAAATGTTTTCTTTCATTGAGAGAAGGGAACATTACTCCCTTTAAAACACAACTACAGAGATATACTGTTGCTTTTCTCTCTTCCTCCCATTCTTCTTTCAATTTTTGTTTCCATTCATGGGAAGAGGCAAGAAAAGTTTGTTTTGTAAACCAACTAATGGCTGACAAGAATTCTCAGAGCTATAGAAGTACTCCAATATCTGACCTGAGTAAGTATCAACTAGTGTTTAATACATCTTGCAAGAACCTTTTACTGTCAAGCTGATCTGAACCTTAAAGGACAAGGATCATACTGTGGCCCTAGAAAGGTTTTTAAGTGTAAATATCCAGTATGAGCTAACAGATTCTATCTATAGAAATCTGGATAAAACAGAGTGCAACAAATTATAACAGGAAACATAAACTATAACAGAGAATTTACATCTCTTTAAATTTTATATCTGAATATTTATTTAAGTGATGAATTAACCTGGTTCATATTTATGCATAACTCCCTTACCCCTTTGTATATATTTGGGAAAAAAAGCCTGAGCTGAAAAGAAGATATAGATTGATTGATTGATTTACTTATTTATTTATTTGCTTGCTTGCTTGCCACGCTGCGCAGCACGTGGGATCTTAGTTCCCTGACCAGGGATTGAACCTGGGCCCCCTGCCTCGGAAGCTCGGAGTCTTAACCACTGGACCACCAGGGAAGTCCCCATATAATTGACATACCCACACTTACAAGAATAGTGATTTGGATCATGAGGCTATAATTCTCTGTTGATAACCTGTTAATAACCAAATTAGTGCCTAATGGGAAATAAATAGCCTCTTGGTAACTGACCTTACAACCCAAACCTGCAGGTGGGACTATAGTCACATTATTTTTCTTATATTTCCTAAAAAAGGAAAAACTACTGGCCCTTACATTTTAAAACAGTCATACACTGATAACACTCATGAATAACCAAAAGTTTTTCACTGTTTTTTCAATGATTTTTAATCCAGTTAAAACATTACATTCTTTTCTTCTCCTTTAAAAGGCTTTTTTTTTCTTTAAAGGTTGGAGAAAAAGAATTTAGAAAGGAATTTTTGTGACCAATATACACTTAAAAAGTTCTGTAGTAACACGTTATTTGTAAAAACAAACAAAGCAGA
Source organism: Neophocaena asiaeorientalis asiaeorientalis (assembly GCF_003031525.2). Classification (NCBI taxonomy): domain Eukaryota; kingdom Metazoa; phylum Chordata; class Mammalia; order Artiodactyla; family Phocoenidae; genus Neophocaena; species Neophocaena asiaeorientalis. The sequence goes on along the minus strand of NW_020175017.1, from coordinate 8,016,578 downwards.
GAAACAAAAACAAAATAAGAATTATCTGTAATCTCAACACCCAGTGATAACTACTGTTTAGCATTTTGGTGTCTAGCATTTATTAAAGTAGGTTAATACTTACAGATTCCCGGAGATACCCTTGTCCAGCAACATCATATAAACTGAGGCCTATTCTTGTTTGATGAAGCCAAACTGACAATAAACAAGAAAATGAAATATAATTATTAAGATTTATCCTTTAGTGTATATATATATATATATATATATATATATATGCATAAAAGGAGATAGATTAGAGAGACAAGCTAATTTAATGACTCTATAAACATATTTTTCTCACATGTATTACTTATCTCATTGATCCAAAAATTGTTTGAAACAAAATAAATATACCACAGAATTAACTGCAGATATCAACAATTCTACCATGCCTAAAGTGACAGTAAAGTTGATGCCCTTGAGAATACTGGTGTTCCACCAAAACAGGAGTTCTGATATTATGCCTTTAATGAAGCAGCTTTTATTCTACTGAGGTTAATTACCACAACCAAATATTAAAGCTGGTACACACAGGACTTGACAGGTCATTATGGAACTTATAGGGATCATAACAATTCCAACTTGTTTAATAAATACTCCTTGAGATGATGCTACAGTTGTGAGTTTGAAACTATCCTCTCAGGCAACTCAACCTGTAATATATTGGCGAAATAAAATTACCAGTGAATTAAAGTATTTCAAATAACCATCCATTAAAACTCTTGGTACAGCTTTTTTTTTTTTAGTGTTTATTTATTTTTACTTGTTGACAGTTTTGCTTTATTTATTTATTTATGGCTGTGTTGGGTCTTCGTTTCTGTGCGAGGGCTTTCTCTAGTTGTGGCAAGTGGGGGCCACTCTTCATCGCGGTGCGCGGGCCTCTCACTATCGTGGCCTCTCTTGTTGCGGAGCACAGGCTCGACACACAGGATCAGTAATTGTGGCTCACGGGCCCAGCTGCTCCACGGCATGTGGGATCTTCCCAGACCAGGGCTCGAACCCGTGTCCCCTGTATTGGCAGGCAGATTCTCAACCACTGCACCACCAGGGAAGCCCCCTCAGCTTTTGATATATCTAGTTAGCTAGTATCTTCAAGATACATGAGGCTTTTGTTTTGTTTGTTTTTTATAATAATGAACCCAAATGTATGGTAGAAACTTTCAGCTCTAGTAAGTTCCAGGAGAGAATCATAATAATAGGAAAACAAATCTTGGTCAAAAGACAAGAATTCTATTATTCAAATTTACTAAGAGTTGTTTGACATGGAAGGGATACTATAAAAGCACTGACTGGAAACCTACTTGATTCCCAGATAGAAGGAGTTCAAGTACAATGAAAATGAAATCACCTTTTCTCATGACATAATTAAAGAACTGCATGATGGAAATTCTTCCATAAGAATCTGTATGAAGGAGTTTAGCAAAGACTTTTGCTGCGAAAAATTGCCTAAGGAAAGGAAATAAAGATTAAATCATCTGCCAATATAATATAAAAATGACTTCTGTATGACTTAGCAGACAAGAGCATAAATTCAAACAATTAAAAATCAAAGTGGTAGGAAAAAAATCAAAGTGAGAACTATAGTTCAAAACTGAAAATGTTAAGCCATACATCTTTAATTCTATTGTCTTAAGAATGAAGACCTATAATGCTGTAAATAAGCTATATTATTTCTTTTAATAACTTTATACCAATGTAATTTTCTTGACTGTAAATAATTTTATTAAACTTTATTAGTTTAATGAAAAGCTGACTCAAATTATCATATTATTGACTTAAATTTTCATTAACATTTACTTGAGGCATTTAAAATGCTTAACATAACATACTCCTTTGTTAATCATATTATTCTTACTTGCACTTTGGTCCAGCTTTTTCACCAACCTTTAAAAAATTTTCATAATTAATCATTGCTTCCTCTCCAATCATGGGTGGTGTCTGGTGCTTGTCCAGCAAAAACCATAAGTTCTTAGGAGAATTGCAGAAATTAAGATGTTATAATCAACTGCACAAAATTTAAAAACGTAGTTAAATGTGTTATTTCCATTAAAGTGATAGACTACTGTAGGGTCAAAATGCAAGGGTTTAAATCCCAGCCCTGCTCTGTGATCTTGGACAGTAGACTTAAAGTTTCTGTTTCAATTCTGATCTGTAAAGTAAGGATAACAGTGTCTACATCATATAGTTACACAGATTAAAGAGGAACAGTATATGAAAATTTTAGAACTTAGTAAACACTATGCTAGCTATTTTTTTTTTTTTGCCATGTCACATGGCATGCGGAACTTCCCTGCCCAGGGATCGAACCCACACCCTCTACATTGGAAGCGTGGAGTCTTAACTACTGGATCACCAGGGAAGTCCATAGCTATTTTTTTATCATGTTATTAGTAATCAAAAGGATAATAGGAGATGATAGTCTTCTTAATATTACTCCCTATGGTAGTGGTTCTCAACTTTGGCCACACATTAAAATCACCTATGGAGGGCTTCCCTGGTGGCGCAGTGGTTGAGAGTCTGCCTGCCAATGCAGGGGACACGGGTTCGTGCCCCAGTCCAGGAAGATCCACAAGCCGCGGAGCGGCTGGGCCCGTGAGCCATGGCTGCTGAGCCTGCGCGTCCGGAGCCTGTGCTCCGCAAAGGGAGAGGCCACGACAGTGAGAGGCCCGCGTACCGAAAAAAAAAAAAAATCACCTATGGAGCGCTTCCCTGGTGGCGCAGTGGTTGAGAGTCTGCCTGCCAATGCAGGGGACACGGGTTCGTGCCCCAGTCCAGGAAGATCCACAAGCCGCGGAGCGGCTGGGCCCGTGAGCCATGGCTGCTGAGCCTGCGCGTCCGGAGCCTGTGCTCCGCAAAGGGAGAGGCCACGACAGTGAGAGGCCCGCGTACCGAAAAAAAAAAAAAATCACCTATGTACTTTAAAAAACAATACAAAACTATCCTTGGGACACACAAGCTTTGCAGCTGATTCTGGTGGGAACCATCGCTACAGAGCCTGTGCTTTCAGTCACTGCACTACTGGCTCCATTTAGGCACCCCGAGATCCCACATGATACATGTAGTACAAACAAGAAATGGTGAACCTCCAAAGCAACCTTTTATTCCATTCTTACCTGTAATTCTTCATTATCTAACAGTTCCCTGCTTTTCCTTTGCAGAAAGACAGCTCTGGATTCTTCTCTTAATTTCTGTAGTAAGACCTCATCTTCAGCTGGCAGCTAAAAATACACTGTAGAGTTAATTTCTACACTTAAATTCTAGACTATTGGGTTATGTAAAATGTATTTGGCCTCATAAAAAATTATGTATACTACTGTCTCAAAATTACTTTTTGTATCTCAATCTTGCTTAATTTCAGGTCATCATTTATTTAAAAAGTTCATTTAATAAAAAGAGATCCACAGAGAATTCAGTGATCAGTGAAGCCAGTTCTGCCTGGAAAAGGCTAACCATCTAGCTCAAGTTTCTTTATTCAGATCCATACAGGTTTACTTAAAAATTAAACACAACACTTAGTATGTGCCCATAATATATCAGGCATCAATACACTCATTCTAATTTAATCCTACTAGCCCTGTGAGATGCATTTCATCATACTCAATTTAGAGGTGAGGAAATCAAGAGATGGATGACTTTATCAAGAATACATATGCAGTTAGCCAGTCCCAGACTAAAGATTTAAATCTTCAGAGTCCAAGTCTGTCTTAATTTCTTATGAGTTGTTTGGTTTGGTTCCCTGTACTCCTCTGTCCCCTCAATTTCACACCTAATGTTAATGACTTGCTCAAAGTTGTGCAACTAAAGTAACAAAATTTGAATGCGGGTCTTCTGACATCAGGGATTCAGTGTATTTTCTCTTCTCCATCTCATTTCCATCACTGGGTAGTTAGGTACCTCTCCCAATTAAGCAGACTTTAATGCTATTTCCTAGTGACTGCTAGGAGTAAAGTACTATGACAGATGTTCAACGTAGGATAACCATCCCCAAACTAAATGTATCCGAATGTCATGCTCTTATTTTACTTTATGACCACCACTTTTTCTATTTTCTCAATGTAGCTCAAGTTTCATTTTATATTTGTAGAGCACTGTTCCCATTGTAACCTTAGACTAATAAAGAACTAAATTAGGATTGGCTGAAGAGCGACAGTTTTAGCCAAGTATGCTTTTTGAGACTGGGTCACCTTACTTCCTAGAGATAATTAAGCCGATGTCTATTAGTTGGCCTCCAAAGCAGAGGTTCGTCCTCCTGTGGTGATTTCCCTAAGCAAGGCTTTAAAATGACTCATTCTAACAACTTCAAACAATTTGCTTTGAGGATTTTTTCTTACTTTTCTGTAACTTTGCCCCATTAAATGTAGCTAAGTAACCCACAGTCCAAATTGGGGGCTATGGTTTTCGCTTTTTATTTCTAAGAACTAAGATGCCATCCCTCCCATCAAAAGGGATGGAGAAGGAATATGCATTAGGAGGTGAGGCTGGGGCTGAGACTGGGATTGTGCTCCAGTGGCTAGTCAACCAGCTAACCAGCCAAGGAGAGAAGTGGTGACCAAAGATGACAGGTGGTTTCTCTAAAGCAGTGGAGTGGAAGTAGATGAAGAAGAAACAAGGGAAAGAACATCCCACAAATCTACATCTGCAGACCAGAAACCATTTGGGATCTGGAAGAGGTCAGAGAAGAGATAGAAATGGGGGAAAAGGGGATTCCCTCAGAAAACACAAGGGGATGGTTGGTACTAGAAATACAGGAAAGTTGAGTCCTGGGAATGGAGTAATGTCAGCATCTGAGGGCTGTTCCTGGGTTAGTAAGATAATGCTTTCACAATCCTGATTACATGAAATAATGAATATAAAATGCTCTGAAGTACGTAGACACTCAATAAATGGCAGTCCTCTTCCCACTCCCCCAGACTATAAAAAATTCTCAGCTGTCTAACTGCCTCTGATTAAGAAAGTGTGAAATGCAAAAAAGCAACAGCAGTATGTATGATGTGACCCCATTTTTGTTAAAACACACACACACACACTCACACACACACACACATATAGAAATATGTAGAAGGATTCATGTAAAAATGTTTATTTACATCTCTGGGCAATGTTATTATGGGAAAATATCAACTTTACCTGTTTTTTCTCTTTTCCATGACAAACGTGGATTAGTCATATAATTCTTAAAAGTCTGGGAGACATATAGTATTACAAAAAAGTTTCCAGTAAAATGGTTCACATGTACACAAGTACAAAAAAGTTTGTACTTGAAGAAATAAGTTAAAATTATCTGGATAATCTACTTCACTCCTTGATGCAAGCAAAACAAAATATTTACTTTCTTTGCAAATAATGTTGTAATTAATTGAGTTTAGGAGGTAACAGGTTTAAGAGATATTCAGCTAAAATTCCAAAGTTAACTTTTCTATAGTAGTTACATTTCCCATAATACTAAATAGGACTTATTCTTTTCAGAAGCCTTCAATTTCAGCTGTAAATATCTTTCTTAAAGTCTTACTGTTTTATCTATAACCCTCCTCAAAGCCTTCTTTACCATTTTGGCACAAGGAAACATATAATTAAGTATAACTCTTAAAATTTGTTTTCCACTCTCAATCTATTTTTCAGTTTAGCCTTGAGCAAAACATTTTACACCTTATGAGTAAAAGACAAAGTTTAAAATTGTGATCAGCCAAGTAAATCTAAGTCTTATAGAAAGCCTGGCAACATAATCCAAAAGAATACCTACTACTAACATCCATAATAAAAATTAGGAGGAAGGAAAAAGCCTACAGTTCAAAAAAGTGGCAAATAACAACTTTGTGTTTTTATACCCACTTATATGAAAAACCAAGATTTAATCAGGTCAAAAATAATAAGGTCAACTAGAATGAAACAATAAATGTACAAAATTTAAAATATAATCAATTTGTTTATTTATAAAATATAAGATTTTTAATCCCATTTGAAAAATTACATTTCATTTACAAACTCTGCAAGACATTTGCTTAGATACCACTTACCCTATAATAAAACCGGGGAATGGTCTTATAGAATTCATTTGTGTTTTTTCTACCTCCTTTCCATTCTGAGTAATACTTGGTAAATAAATCCATTTCTTCATCTTTTAATTCTTGTTCACTTTTTTTTTCTGGTAACAAAACACGTTAAGGAGGGGAAAGCACTTTTAAAATCAAACAATATTTTTTTCAAGACATCTATACACTATGGTCTAATTACAGTACAAAAAAGGTCTTCACAATTGTACTTAGACACTAAGCATCTATATTAACTTTCTTGAAATACCAAGAATCACTATCTTCAACAGAAGCAGCCTCCTCTACATCTTCAACCAGTTCTCAGATGCTCCCTCTGCTTATTTTTATCACTATACTTGTCTCTTTCTCAAGTCATTGCCTCTCTTATAGACCTGACATGTTCTAATTCATTCAATCAAAAGTTCTCACTGAGCACCTACTCCAAACAGAGCACTGCACTAGACAATGGGGCTAGAGCAGCGAGAAAGTAGGCACAGCCCTTGGTCTCATGGGAGTTTCAGTGTCATAGTCACTATTCCTCTACCTATCTGAAGTTCACACCTCAGGGTGCTATTACCCAACCTGCTTGCTGCTGGCAGATGGCCATCTCATTTAGCCATTCCTCCACCATGAACCATGAGACTGGTGCACAGCTTTCTTCACCTGCAATCATTATGGAAGAATAAACATTTAGGTGGGTGAAGGTGCCCCCTCAACTCTGAAGGCTTCCACCTCTACTGCACTCTGTTCACTTAGAAAGACCACAGATCTTACCTGTTCCTGTTCTGAAATCTTAAACTCTAATATACTCTCAAAAATTTTCTCTCCTTCTGGTTGTTATTCAAAACCTCACTGCACTGGCACAAAAACAGACATACAGATCAATGGAACAGGAGAGAAAGCCCAGAAATAAACCCATGCACCTAGGGTCAATAAATCTACGACAAAGGAAGCAAGAATATACAATGGAGAAAAGACAGTCTCTTCCATGAGTGGTGCTGGGAAACCTGGACAGCTACACGTAAAAGAATGAAATTAGAACATTCTCTAACACCACATTCAAAAATAAACTCAAAATGGATTAAAGACCTAAATGTAAGACCACAGACTATAAAACTGCTAAAAGAAAACATAGACCACTCTGACATAAATTGCAGCAATATCTTTTTGGATTCATCTCCTAGAGTATTGGAAATAAAAACAAAAGGGATCTAATTAAACTTAAAAGCTTTTGCACAGCAAAGGAAACCATAAACAAAACGAAAAGACGACCTACACAACGGGAGAAAATATTTGCAAACAATGAGACCAACAAAGGATTAATTTCCAAAATATACAAACAGCTCATACAACTCAATACCAAAAAAAAAAACCCCCCAAAAACCCAACAAAACCAAACATTCCAATCAAAAAATGGGCAGAAGATCTAAATAGACATTTCTCCAAAGAAGACATCCAGATGGCCAACAGGCACATGAAAAGATGCTCAATATTGCTAATTATTAGAGAAATGCAAATCAAAACTAAAATGATGTATCACCTCACTCCAGTCAGAATAGCCATCATCAAAAAGGCTACAAATAATAAATGCTGGAGAGGGTGTGGAGAAAAGGGAACCCTCTTTCACTGTTGGTGGGAATTTAAACTGATACAGCCACTATGGAGAACAGTATTGAGGTTCCTTAAAAAACTAAAAATAGAGTTACCAGATGATCCTATAATCTGACTCCTGGGCATATATATGGAGAAAACTATAATTTGAAAAGATACATGCACCCCAATGTTCACTACTGGAGCACTATTAACAATAGCCAAGACATGGAAGCAACCTAGATGTCCATCCACAGATGAATTGATAAAGAAGATGTGGTGTATATATATATATACAATGGAATATTAATCCATCATAAGAATGGAATAATGCCATTTGCAGCAATATGGATGGATCTAGAGATTATCAAACTAAGTGAAGTCAGACAAATATCATATGATATCGCTTATATGCGGAATATGAAAAAAAGATACAAATGAACTTATTTACAAAACAGAAAGAGACTCAGACATAGAAAACAAGCTTATGGTTACCAAAACCTCACTGCACTTCAGCCTCATTGAGATCTTCAATTCTGTGATCTGTTTTCTCAAAAGTTTTTCCTCTTCTTGGTCTCACTTCCTTCTCAACATGTGTGTAGTTGTTCCCCGAAACTCCTGCCTGCATTTCTGCCATATCTGCCTTGTTAATTTTTAACCTTGGACCAATTTTATAATCTGTTTACTAATGCTCAATGGTGCTGGAGAAAACTGCCAAATTTTGCAAATATTTGGTCCCACAAATTTATTTCACGGTTACTAATAACTCAGCCTCCCCAAACCACCAATACATATTTTATTTGCGCCTGATGTCCTCTTGGTGACTGACTGCTCCAGACTTTCACTACATTCCTCAAGCCCCCTGTGTTCACCCTCAACAGATGAGAATCCCACCCAGTTCACCAACAACTGAGTCTACTGGGCATGGATACCCACAAATATCTAAGTGGAGTGGGAGGACAGGAAGGTATCAAATCTGCATCTTACTTTCTTCCTGCCAGTTTCAGGGGAAAACGTAGCTCTTCTCTCACCCAAGGCTAACCCCTCATTGTCTCATCTCCTCCGCAAAACTCCTTCCTTTCTACCTGTTGCCACACATAATTCCTTCTTCCTCATCCACTTTCTCAAATGAAAGGCCTGTGTTGGTGATCTCTACTTTCTTACCTCTCACTATCTCTTTATGCAATCCTGCCACTCTACGGAAACTGCCAGGGCAACATGTGACCTAATTGTTTAGTTTAATGGACACACCTGTCTTTGATTTCTCTGTTAAATTTGATACTGTCCATGATTCTAAACTTTTTATAGCTTCTATGAGACCACACTCTGTTGATTCTCCTATTTTATGGCTATTTCTTTTTTCTTTTTTTATTTAACTGATCTACTTATTGTCTGTCTTTATTTATTCCAATTTTTATTGGAGTACAGTTGATTTACAATGTTGTGTTAGTTTCTGCTGTATAGCAATGTGAATCAGTTATATATATACATATATCCACTTTTATTTATTATTATTTAAATAAATTTATTTATTTTTGGTTGTGTTGGGTCTTTGTTGCTGCACGTGGGCTTTCTCTAGTTGTGGCGAGCAGGGGCTACTCTTTGTTGTGGTGCGCGGACTTCTCATTGTGGTGGCTTCTCTTGTTGCAGAGCATGGGCTCTAGGCGCGTGGGCTTCAGTAGTTGTGGCACGTGGGCTCAGTAGCTGTGGCTCGCGGGCTCTAGAGCACAGGCTCTGTAGCTGTGGAGCATAGCCTTAGTTGCTCCGCGGCATGTGGGATCTTCCCGGACCAGGGCTCGAACCCATGTTCCCCGCATTGGCAGGCAGATTCTTAACCACTGCGCGACCAGGGAAGTCCCTCTTCTTTTTTCTTAATCTTCTTCCTCTATCATTTCAACTTTCATAGTTTAACCTCTAAGCCCCAAACCTATGTCACTAACCCAGACATTGCGCTAAACTCATGCATTCAAAACAAAATATTTTCATCCTCATGCTCCAACATACCTAGAATAACTTTCCCTATCCCTCACCTTACTACTCTTCTTCTAATTCCATATTTTCATCTCAGTAAGTGGTACCACTATCATCCAATCACCCGAGCCCAAATCCCAAGAGTCACTTTAATTACATCATTCAACTATTCTAGGGATACACAAGTATATGTGTGAGTGGATGAGTGCATACACACATGCAGCTTTCAACTGTGTCAGGGATACTGACTCTCTCACTGAGATAACATTGACCAAAAAAAAAAAAAACAAAAGAAGGTGAGGAAGTTGCCTATTCAGATATCCAGGGGGAACTGCATTCCAGGAAGAAGGAACAGCCAGTGCCAACGCACGAAAATGGGAGTGTCCCTGGTGTGTGCAGGGAAGAGGGAGGCAGCCAGTGCAGTTGCAGCAGAATGAGCCAGAGGGAATAGCAGGAGATGAGGGACACCAGATAATGGGGGGGCAGGCCACTAGGCCTTTGGAAAGACCCTGGCTTTCATTCTGATGAGGGAGAGAGCCACCAGAAGGAATTAAGAGGCTAATGCAGTAATCCAGGTGACAGATGGCGGTGGCGTGGGCCAGGGTGGCTGCAATGGAGGTGGCTAGGAGTAAATTTATTCTGGATATATTTTCTTTTTAGTCCCAGGGTTTGCTGACACACTGGATGTGGGTTTTGGAGAAAGAGAGCAGTCAAAGATGTCTCCAAAGGTTTTGACCTGAGTAGATGCGATTGTCGGCAACTAAGATGGGGAAAACTACGAGCAAGCAAGTTAGGAAGGAGAGTGGGAGTTCAATTTCAGACAAGATTAAGATGTTAGATCCTAGTGGCCATGTCAGGTAGACAATTATTGATAGATATATGAACCTGGAATTTGGGATGAGGTCCAGGCCAGAGGTATACATTTGGGAGACATTAGCAAATAGACATTATTTAAAATCGTAAGAAGGTGAGTGTAGACAGAGAATAGACACTGACCAAGGCTTCAGCCTTGGGCCCTCAAATATTAAGTTCTTGGGAAGAAGAGGAAGAAAAAGCAAAGACTGAGAAGGGATGACTGGTGAGGTAGTAGGAAAACTAAGAGAGTGTGTCTCCCAGAAACCAAGAGAAGAAAGTATGTGTAGGAGGAGTGAGTGACCTACTATGTTCCTGGCAGGGGCTGCTGGCTGGTCAAGTAAAATAAGGACAGCTGAGCACTGGAACAATGTGAAGATCACTGACGATCATGACAAGCAGGAATCAGAGACAACGACAGATTCAACCAACAACTCTTTTAACAAGTGTTGCTATAACGAGGCATAGGCTACAGGTGGAAGTTAAGAAAGTTTCTCTAAGGTGGGAGAAATACCACCATGTTCATATGCTGATGGGAGTGAATGAGAGAAAATCTCATGATGCAGGAGACAGAGGATGACTGCAGGAGTACATCCTTGAGGGGGCAAAAATGGGATCTAGCACACTGATGAAAGAAAGAGCCTTCAACAGAAGTAAAACCTATACAATTTACTTGTAAGTTCTACAAGGACAAGGATTTCTGTTTACTGCTATAGCCTAGGTTATCCAGATAACAGACATGTGGTAGAGTGGGTTTAGGAGTGAAGGGGAGGAGAAAGCACAAGTACAGGTAAATTTTCCTAGAAGTTTTCCTATAAGGGGTGTGGAGAAATGTAGCAAAAGCTGGAGGGGGTTGTGAGATCAAATGATTTTTTTTAAATGATGGGGGATATTACAGCATATTTGTCATAGCTGATGAAAATGAACCAGTAGAGAAAGAAAATTTGATGGTGTATAAAGGAGAGGATAAGGCCAGAGTGAAGTCAGTGAATAAAAGAAAGAAATGCGATCCAGCGTTGGAGTACAGGGACTGTTGGCCAGTTCACCATTTTAACAGTGAACGCAGAGTGCACGGTTGCCTATAGTGGGTGGGGAGTGGGGGGGCACTGACAGAAATGGTAAATGGGAACAGGTGAGATTCCTCTTTGCTTCTACTTTCTCAAATATATATACTAGTTCATCAGCTAAAGGTAAGGAGTACATAGGACATACTGAGGATTAGAGGTTTGGGAGATGAGAAGGAACTGCCTTAGAGTGTAGGAGACTGAATGTTTAGGGAAACGCGGAAGAAGTGTAAATGAATGACTGAAACACCTACTTTAGGTTAGTGGACATGAATTAAAAGTGAGGAAATTCACCAAGGTTCCGTTTTTCTCTAACCACTTTCAGCTGTCCTGGATGCAGTTGTGAAATAGTAAAGATAGTTTTAACCAGGTTGATTAACAAACGTGAGGCAGAGGGAAAGAGATAAGGAAAAATGGATTATTAAATCTAAAATGGATAAGGAGGGAAGTGAAAAGTGTGACGATAAAAAGGCGGTAGGGGTAATGAATTATAGGTTCTGGTAGGATCAAAGGGTTGATGGCGCCAGGACTCTTAATTATCCCTCATAAGTCTAGGTCAGGACCATGCAAGTGCGTGGCTAAGGTAGCTTTTCATTCCCGCAAATCCCTTCTCAGGGAAGTGTGGGTCAAAACTCTCTGGAGGGCTTCCCTGGTGGCGCAGTGGTTGACAGTCCGCCTGCCGATGCAGGGGACACAGGTTCGTGCCCCGGTCCGGGAAGATCCCACATGCCGCGGAGCGGCTGGGCCCGTGAGCCATGGCCCCTGAGCCTGCGCGTCCGGAGCCTGTGCTCCGCAACGGGAGAGGCCGCGACGGTGAGAGGCCCGCGTATCGCAAAAAAAACCCCAAAAAACAAAAAAACCAAAACTCTATGGATCCCTAAACCACATCCCAGTCAGCCTCCTTTGTCAGGAGAGGTTTTACCGAAGCGAAAGGCACGGCTCCCAGGTGCTGCTCCTCCCCATCCATCCTCCCCCCCCCCGGCCCCCCCCCCCCCC
>NW_020175017.1:7972218-8003997 GCF_003031525.2 Neophocaena asiaeorientalis asiaeorientalis | reverse complement strand
TCCCGGAGTCCAGGGCCTGGCTCTGTCTGCAGGCGGCCCCTCCCAAACTCACTGTTTGGACCGGTGTTGGGCGTCGCTATCCGCCGGCGAAGAATTTCTTTCCAGTCCATGGCTGACACCCGCCCAGCAGTTCCCGCATTTGCTGTTTACTAACCGCTCCACCCCCTGCCAGCTCCGGCGTCAACACTGCCCAGCCCCCTAAAGGTTATGAAGGCCGCTTAATCGCCATCTTGGACGCGGGCGGAAGTCGGCTAACCCGGCCAAATCGATCACCGCAACCACTGCGGAGAATACGGCGATCACGCTAACAGCAGGGAGAGCAGACGTGAAAGAAACGGAGAGGGAGCTTCCTTAAGGCAGCTTTCCAGCTTCACCACGCCGTATTTTAAAGGCACAGAAGGAGTGAAGGGGAGGAGAAAGCACAAGTACAGGTAAATTTATTTTCATCTTGGAATTTGTTTTCATCTTATTTCATCTTTCATCAAATTTTTTTTTTTTTTTCATCAAATCTTATTTCATCTTGGCCCTTTGGCACTTGTGCGCCACGTGATCCCGGAAGTCCTTTGGCTCTTCCGGTTCGAGGGAAGAGCTTTCTAATTTCAGTTTCTTTTCATTGTTCATGGCGGATATCTGGAAGCCCTAAAGTCTCCCTGAATGTAGTAGGCGCCTTCAGCAGCCGCTTGTGCCCTCTCTTGCAAGTAAAAGATTCAGAGTCACCTTTTTCTTGCCGCTAGGCCGGGCGGAAGGCCTGCTTCTGGCTCAGTCAGGCCTCCGCGGCCGCGATGTCGCGGTGCATTGTGGGCGGAGTAGTTTCCGCCGCGTTTATGGTTGTATGGTACGTGAGTGCTGCGGTGAGTGGTTGAATCAAGTGAACTTCGTTTGTGATAGATCCGTACACAGTAGGTGGTGCGCTTGTGGACCTCCCTTCCTTACTAATATCGTTGGCTCGGCTCAGCTCTCTGCCCCTTCCCCACTCCCATTTCCTTATTTGACGAGTTTGGCGGCCACGGCCCCTAGACTCGGGCTTTCGCTGCCGGTGGGTCTGGGGTAGGGGGCTTCCGACTTTTCGCCCCTTCTGCAGCCTGGCTCCCGTGGGATACGGCCCCTTTTCAAGGAAAGTTGTGATCCACGTGAGTCAACTGGCTGGTCTTCTTTGTGCATTTTCCTCAGGTTCGCGGACTGGAATATAACAGGCACCAGAGGATTCCTTCTCGGTCCCCTCGTCCTGGAACTTGCGACCAAGGTTGGATGTCCCCATATCCTTGTTTAATGGAGAGAACTCAACTAAGCTTCGTTGCTGCTAGCCCCAAAAGCATTTGATTTGTCTGTGAGAAGCTGAAAATCATCTTTTAGAAAGTTGCGCTTCGATCTCCGCTCCCTACCCCCAAATCCCTTAATTATGCTGTAGAAGTTGGGACTTTTTGAACATCTCTCTCACAATCTGGTGCTGATTTAACTGCATAATGACTTTCTATTTCACTGGTATTCGAAGCTTTCCTAAACTTTGGAAGAGCAACCCATACCTTGGGCTAGGCCCAGGTCACTTTTCTCTCTCTGTCTTTCTTAAAGACTGTTATGGCATCAAGAACCAAGAGAAGTGGTTTTCTCTTAAAACGGTGTGTCCACAAAATACCAAAGCAATGAATCTGCTGGTTGCCAAAGCCAGATATGTCAGGAAAAAAGATGAGGGCAGTAGTAAGCAAGTTTCTGCTGATTCTCACATGTTTGCAGCTGGAGCGGCTAAGAAGAGATCACAGATGAATCCTCTGAGTAAAGAGCATGTCTTGCCACCTGTGAAGAACATTTTTCAACTCCCGACAAAACCTTTGAATTCAGAGGAGTGGGATAAACTGAAGGAAGATTTCAAAGAAAAGGCTAACTTTGAAAATTGGATCATTTCACAGATGATTAAATGCCATAGCTCTGTCGATGTGGCCAAATCTGTGCTGGCCTGGGTAGCTGCAAAAAACAATGGTATTGTAGGCTATGATTTGCTGGTCAAGTATTTGTATCTCTGCGTTTTTCATAAGCAGACGTCAGAAATTATTGATGTCTATGAAATCATGAAAGCCAGATACAAGCGTTTAGAATCTGGAGCGTACACTCTTCTCATCCGGGGATTAATCCATACAGACAGATGGAGAGAGGCCTTGCTGCTGTTAGAGGACATCAAAAAAGTCATGATTCCTTCAAAAAAGAACTATAATGACTGTATCCAGGGAGCCCTCTTTCATCAAGATGTAAATGTAGCTTGGAATTTGTATCAGGAGTTGTTAGGTCATGATATTGTTCCTATGTTGGAAACATTAAAAGCCTTCTTTGATTTTGGAAAAGACATGAAAGGTGATCAGTATTCAAACAAACTGCAAGACATTCTTTTGTATCTAAGAAATAATCAGCTGTATCCTGGGGAGTCATTTGCACACAGTATAAAAACATGGTTTGAAAGGTAATTTTGATTTTTGTTTATATGTATATTTTTATTTTAATACCGTTACCTAAAACTAGCCTCCTCTTTTTTTTTATTAGTTGCTGAGAATTACTCTAGTGAGATTATACTTTCTTCTGTCTCTTAGTAAGATTGTTTCCCCTTTAAGACAAAGTTTTCTTTCCCTTTAAAAAAGTAGCAGCGTAAATAAGTTGTACTAATCTCTACTCATCACATAAAAGGGAAATTATAGAACACTTGTTTTTATGTATTTTTTCCTTTTAGAAGGATCATTTGTTTTCTGAGGTGTCTAGTATGATGTGAATATTTTCAAATAGCACTTGTGGCTGGAGTTCATAGCAAGAAAACTGGAGCTGTCTTTGGGTCATATTAGTATTTTCAGAAGTTCTTCTGAAACCTAGTGACTAGTATGATGTGCACATATATATTCTGTTTAATCTATGCATTTCACCAGCTTGAATAGTTAGAGGGGAGAGAGGAATCCTGCTCAAACCTGATATGTGTTAAAGAAGAAAATCTTTATCCTTCCTGTTTTTGATCATACCATCATTTGAGTGCTCTCTCCAAGGCTGTCTTTTGCTTTCCCTTTGCTTTTATTCATGTTACTGGCTGTGTGTGTGCTGATTTATTGCTTCAGTCTTTTGTTCTCTTATTTCTTTACCACTAATTGGCTTCAGGCTCTTTCCTACAGATTCATTCCTTTTGTCTCTATTTTTCTCTTGCTTTTCTACTATATATTATCTTTACAGAGCTTTGAAGTAGCAATCATGCTTAATTATCTTTCTTAACACATTTATTGAATATCCACAGAGGAGCTAAGTTGTGAAAATCTTGGAATGGGAAGGATTTTGGATTTTAATCTTATCAAGAGTGCTGGTCTTGGAGTACTTTTTAAAAAGTAACTGCCAAAACAGTGAGAAAATAAGATTAGAGAGGAATTAAGATTTGAAACAGGGAGATCTGTTTGGAGGCAATTGTAGGTTTGAATGAGGGATGATGAGATCTTGAATTAAGAACTGGGAAAGGAGAGAAGTCAGTAGAATCAATAGGAATGGATGGTATTATCTGTAAGAGGAAAGAAGAAAGGATAAGTTGATTGAGCAAGTAAACCAATAAGTAGTTTTGAATGCCTCCAATTTTAGGCTTAGCACTGTGCATGATCTGTGATGTAAGATCTATTATAATGGCATTCACGACCTAATTGGGAATACAATAGTAGACAGTTATCTCAGAGTGGTGTATAAAATGATAGTGTAAGAGAAGAAATTACTCTGGGCCAGGAACAATCTCTGGCAGCTTTATGGAGAAAGAGTAAAATTTTTTTTTTTTTTGTCTGGGCAGTGCGTCATGCGGGATCAGGACCCGCGCCCCCTGCATTGGGAGGGCAGAGTCTTAACCTCTGGACCACCAGGGAAGTCCCTAGAGTTGAGTTTTGATTTAGAGGTCTGGGCTGCTTTCTGGGCAGGTCCTGTGAAGACAGATTTCGAGTTAAAGATGAGGGTCAGATGATGAGAGAAGCAAAGGGAAGGAGATCCAGAGTAGAGTACCATCAGTTACTTAGCCCCATCACAGTATTAGGAACCACTCTTCTAATTGAACCATTCTAGGGAAGTATCCAGAACTTCTCAGAGCTCTTTCCTACGGGTTTTGTAAATACAACGAATATCTTTCTGTTCAGTAGGGATTTGACCCTCTGGTGATTTGGTTTTGCAATCTTTTTTGTAGTGTTCCTGGAGAACATTGGAAAGGACAGTTCACCACAATCCAGCAAAGGTAAAAGCCAATGTTTTATTTTTAATTTGTTCGATTCAGGTTTAGTAGGTTGTTGTTACTTATTTTTAAAAAATTTAAGAATACCTTAGAAACAGGATAATTAAGTTAGTTAGGATAGCCAAGAAAAAAGTCACAGTTGTGCATTTGGAGGATTTGTAGTGCTCAAAATGTTTCTTTCAGTAGGTGCTGTGAGCCTGGTGTGACGCCTCAGAAATGTTTTTCCCTAGAGATTTGGGACCCAGTTGTGTTTTAGGAATGACTTTAAAAACTTTGTCTGGGTGCCAGCCATCTACTCTTTTGGGTTTTCTGGCACACTATTTTGTTACATTATCTGGATTACAAAAAGTGAGATGTGTATGATGATCGCAAAGGTTATAATGTTCTCTTTTTAAACTACCTTCCAATTTCCTCATGTCCTAGAATTATTCATTGTAGAAAAAGTTCTTTTCCAGGACATTATTTAACACATTTAATTGTAATTACAGTGGTCAGTGTTTGGGCTGTGGAAAAACTGTAGAGTCTATTCACCTGAGTTCAGAAGAGTATGAATTTCTCAAGGAAAAAATAATGAGGGATGTGATAGATGGAGGTGACCAGTACAAAAAGACGACACCTCAGGTGAGTCTGGAACAGGTCTTGTTGATTCCTGGGTTGCTTGTCTTGAGCAGGGGTCAACAATTTTTTTCTGTAAAAGGCCAGATAGTAAGTATTTTAGACTTTGTGGGACATAACGTCTCTGTTGCAGCTTTTCTACTCTGCTGTTGTAGTGAAAACAGCCACAGAAAATACATAAATGAATACAGTAAAACTATTCATGAAAATAAATTGTGGGCTGGATTTGGCACACTGGCCGTAGTTGCCAACCTTTAGGAGAGATTGCTTTCAACTTTCATAGAATAATTGGGTTAGACTGTCATCCATCTATTGAAGTCCATCCTATTTCATCTGCGCACAAGTGCACTTAAGCCAAAAAGATAGATGCTTATTCTTTGTCTAGGTGCTTCCAGAAAACTGTTCAGTAAACTCCCATGAAAGCATTATGGTTTCACACAAGTTTTCTAGTCAAGAGAGTTTAAGGTAGCTTGACAAAATTATTTCCAAGTCTTCTTTTTATCGAATTTGATTCTTGAAGTCATTCTTAATAGCTTTATTTTGCTAATCTTCAGTGCTTTATGTGGGTTTACTAAGATTAAGTTGAAGTAAAATGCTTTTACCTTGGGGAAAGTTTATCCTTGGGGAAAGGCTGCCTATCATCTCACTGAATGCTTTTTCTTCAAGATACCAAATAAAAACGAGAAGTGAAAATTGTTCTGCCTTCTCACGTTGACTTAAAATTATCAGAAAATGCCCCTACTAGGAAGACTTTTAATCCTCAGAATAAAGTCAGAATCTGGTCCGTGAAAACATTATCTTCATTTTATGGAATACCTTTTAGCTGACTTTATTGATAAAATTATAGTTAACATTTATTAAATGATCCTAAGAGCTTTATATTCATTATCTTATATCTTATTTAACTCTTACACTACCCTATAAGATACTATTTTATTTCTGTATTACGGATAGAGTGATTGAGACTTCGGGAGGTTAAATATACCCTAGGACACTCCACTAATAAAATCAAGGTCAGACCGACCCCAAAACTTCTGCCTTTATACTCTGCTGCCTCTCATTGAATGAAAATTCAATTCGTAGTTCTGTATGTACTTGACAGCTGACTGGCTGTAGCAGCTCTTAATGCCTTAGGAATTTCTGCCAGCTAAAATGATTTCAACAAATTTCCTTTCTCTCATCTAATATCTGCTGAACACTTAATGTTTATCTTTGGAAGCAGGCATTAAGATAGATTCAGGGTTGTGTAAATCATGCTGTTTGCTACCAAAGACTTTACATTTCTTTTGTGGGCTAATTGAACATTCTTCCCATCCTCCAACTTTTTATTTAATAAAATTTTCAACCTAAAGAAAAAGTTAAAAAATAGCACAACGGACACCTACATACTCTTTGTCAGAGTAACCAGTTATTATTCCACATATGCTTTCTGTCTCTATTTGTCTTTTTTTTTTTTGCGGTACGCGGGCCTCTCACTGTTGTGGCCTCTCCTGTTGCGGTGCACAGGCTCTGGACACACAGGCTCAGCAGCCTTAGCTCACGGGCCCAGCCGCTCCGTGGCATGTGGGATCTTCCTGGACCGGGGCGCGAACCCGTGTCCCCTGCATCGGCAGGCGGATTCTGAACCACTGCGCCACCAGGGAAGTCCTCTATATGTGTTTTTATGAACCATTTAAAAGTGAGTTGGTAGACATGTTACCTTAAATATCTCAGCATGTATCTTCTTTTTTTGTTTGTTTTTGGCCGTGCCGCTCACCTTGCGAGATCTCAGTTTCCCGACCAGGGATTGAACCCGGGCCACAGCAGTGAAAGCCTGGAGTCCTAACTACTGGACCACCAGGGAACTCCCTGTGTCTAAGAATAAGAACATTCTATGTAATTAAATGCTATTATCACATTTAAGACCTTTCACATTAATTCATTGTCATTTAATAAAAACTGCATATTCAAAATTTCCCAGTTGTTCCTCCAAAATGTATTTTATAACTTTTTTCTTCTGACCCAGGACTGAATCAAGATTCACTCATTGCTTTTGGTTGTTATATCTCTCTAAATCCAGAGCAGCGCTTCCCCCGCAACCCTGCCTTTTTTTGTTTTTATGACATTGATTTTTTTTGAAAAGTCTGGGTGGTTTGTCTTGTTCAGGGCTTCTCAAACTTTGTACCTCAGAGTCCCTTGAGGATCTGTTTAAAATGCAAATTATGACTCACTTGTCCAGAGTGGGGTCTGAGATTCTATATTTCGAACAAGCTCCCAGGTGATGGGATTCTGGTCTTTGGACCACTTTTGACTAGCAAGACTGTGGACTAATTGTCTGATGGCTTTCTCTTCATTAATTCAGTGTAAAAGCTTTTGGGGTATGTTACACAGGCAATGCTGTGTGCTTCTTACTGCATCACAGCAGTCACATAATACCAGGTTGCTCTCTGTTGCTGATGCTAAGTTTCATCACTCGATTAAGAGGGTGACTGCCAGATGTCTCCACTGTAAAGGTGCATTTTTTTCCTTTATAATTTCCCTTTGTAATTTTTTAATTAAAAATTAAGTAATCTGTGGAGTAATACTTCAAGACTATGCAGATATCCTGTCACCCATTAACTCTTCACCCAGTGTTTTTCACATGACGGAGATGAGCTCTGCCTTCGGAATGGTGCAAAGTGATGATTTTCTAGTTCTTTTTTTTTTTTTTAAGATGAACTGTGTTAGACTCCATTACCGTCATTATTCTTTTTGATGCTCAAATTGTCCCAAATTTGGCCTGTGGGAACCCCTGCCAAGCCAGCTTCTGTGTGTCTTTGATATCCTCCTAGCAAACCCGCCCCCCAATCAGTTTTTGAGCATCTCTGTGCTCTCTGGCGCAAGATGTCCCAGGTTTTCACCTTGAATTGCTCCTGCCCCAGTCATGGAATCACTAGTTGAATACTTTTGTTTAAGACTCTTAATGGCTAAACATTGCTATAATTTCTTCTTAATGATTCCTTCTGACTATAATTCTAGACTAATAGAAGGAAGATTTGTTAGTTTTCTCTGCTGACAAAGATTTAGAACCCAGAGCAAACCTTCTCCTCGGAGAATGTTATACTGCAGGAGGAGTTTCAGGCTCCAGACTGGTGAGAATAACAAAGATTAGTCATACATTTAATTAACCATAATTCACAAAGCAACTGAATATATTCACAGAAGGATTGGGACATTTTATGACAAGGGAAATTGTCTCCTTTTCTCTTTCCAGGTGTTCTCCCCTTTCCTCGCTGCAGCTCTCCAATTCTGTATCCCATTTTTTTGTCATCTGCCTTTCACCTTTAAGCTATTGATTTAACATAATAACATTGCGACCATTTATGGAATGATTACCCTATTGTCAGGCACTTCTAGGCCTGTTACACTCACAGCACTCAACAATCTTGCAAGGATATCACCAATTTGAAGATGGGGAAGCTCAGGATGAGAACCATATCCGTGGTTAACAGGCAGTGAAAGCAGGCTTATGGCTGGATTGGTTCAGGGTTTAGCTTTGGTAATATTGGTGAAGCAGAAGGGGCAGAGATGGATCCAGAGCATTTCTGGTAGATTGAAGTAGAACCAACTCTTTTTGGGACTAGAGGAAACAAATTAAGAATAGTGGATAAGTTAAGTGTGTAGGTACAGAAAAGAGTTTTTCTCTGAAGAGCCGGAGAATTTTCAAATTGGTCATTTGAAAGTGAGAGAATGTTTGATAGTCTGAGAGAGCTTAAGGACAATTTTAAGCCTTGGAAATTTGGATTATTTGTGGGAGAACTGAGGAGAGTATCTCTGGGTGGTGCTGAAGTCCCAACAACTACACTTGTAAGGGCATTGATCTGTGAGCCATTTTCAGCAGTCCCGGGCCATCTAGGTAGAAAGAAGGCAGCTGGATGGGATGGGATGAGATTTTGCTAGGGTGGTACTGTCGAGGGAAAAGGGAAGACAGGAGTTGAGGGTGTAGGTGAGAGGGTGGCTTAATTAACGGACCATGAGATCAAGGTTAGTAGAAGGAAGTAAAGATGGGTAGGAGCTCACAGATTGGGAGACAAGGGAGATAAAAGTGGACCGGAATCTCAGTGAGGTTGGAGAGCAAGCATAAAGGGAGTGAGGGTGATTAGTGTCTATTAGCCATTCGATTTGAGAGACTGAGGGCTCTGCAGTGGTGACAAAATCCAGAGTATGAGAGTTAAGCAGATGAAGAAACTGAGAGCCTAAATTGCTAGGTGGTCATCCACAGAGCTAATTAGAGTGTCCATATGATAATTTTTAAAAATAATAACTGCAACCACATTATGGAATGCTCACCAACTGCCAGGCTGGTGTTGAAGTCTGTGAGTCCGGTGCCAAATTCTTAATAACCGTACAGATGCCTGGGACAACACAAGGTGATAGCAAAGAGGAGTCAGCAAACTATGGCCCACAGACCAAGTCCACCCTTCCACTTTTTTTTTTTTTAATATTTATTTATTGATTTATTTTGGCTGTGCTGGGCCTTAGCTGCGGCATGTGGGATCTTTGTTGCAACATGCGGGATCTTTTAGTTGCAGCATGCGGACTTCTTAGTTGTGGCATATGGGCTCTTAGTTGTGGTGTGCATGCAGGATCTAGTTCACTGACCAGGGATCGAACCCAGGCCCCCTGCATTGGGAGTGTGGAGTCTTACCTGCTGGACCACCAGGGAAGTCCCTCTACCAATTGTTTTTGTAAATAAAGTTTTATTGGAACACAGCTACAGTCACTCATTTATATTCGGGCATACCTCGTTTTATTGCACTTTGCTTTATTGCGTTTTTTTAAGAAATTGAAGGTTTGTGGCAGCAATGCGTCGAGCAAGTCTATCGGCGCCATTTTTCCAACAGCATTTGCTCACTTTGTGTCTCTGTCACATTTTGGTAATTCATGCAATATTTCAAACTTTTTCATTATTATTGTATTTGTTATGGTCATTCATGATCAGTGGTCTTAGATGTTACTATTGCAAAAAGATGATGACTCACTGAAGGCTTAGATGATGGTTAGGATTTTTTAACTAAGGTATGTACATTTTTTAAAGATATAATGCTATTGCACACTTAATAGACTACAGTATAATGTAAACATAACTTTTAAAACAATTTTTATTGGAGTATAGTTGATATACAATGTTGTGTTACTTTTTGCTGTACAGCAAAGTGAATCAGTTATACATATACATATATCCACTCTTTTTTAGATTCTTTCCCCATATAGGTCATCACAGAGTATTGTTTTTTGTTTTGTTTTGTTTTGTTTCTTTTTGACCACACTGCGCAGCATGTGGGATCTTAGTTTCCCGACCAGGAATTGAACCCATGCCCCCTGCAGTGGAGCGTGGAGTCTTAACTACTGGACTGCCTGGGAAGTCCCATTACAGAGTATTGAGTAGAGTTCGCTGTGCTATATAGTAGGTCCTTATTAGTTATCTATTTTATATATAGTAGTGTATATATGTCGATTCCAATCTCCCAATTTATCCCTCTCTCCTTTCCCCCCTGGTAACCATAAGATTGTTTTCTACATCTGTAACTCTATTTCTGTTTTGTAAATAAGTTCATTTGTACCATTTTTTTAGATTCCACAAACATAACTTTTTACATGCACTGGGAAACCAAAAAATTTGTATGACTCTCTTTATTGTGATATTTGCTTTATTGTGGTGGTCTGGAACTGAACCAAACATGTATGCCTGTCTTGTCTGTGGCTTCTTTTGCCCCGCAGAGTTGGGTAGGTACAAAAGAGACCATGGGCCTGCGAAACCTAAACTATTTACCATCTGGCCCTTTACAGAAAACAATTTGCTGACCCCTGGTATATATAAGCCTCAGTTGCGGTGGAGAAGTAACAACTTTGAAGGCGCAGTGGGGACTAGGAAAAGGTCTCTCCTTTCCCCTCAGTCCTATAGCATGCTTTGACAGAATGAGCAGATACCACTTCAGAACTAAGTAAGGGGACTTCCCTGGTGGTCCAGTGGTAAATAATCTGCCTTACAATGCAGGGGATGCAGATTCGATCCCTGATCAGGGAACTAAGATCCCACATGCTGGGGGGCAACTAAGCTCGCCTGCCTCAACTAGAGAGCTTGCATGCCGCAAACTACAGAGCCCACACGCTCTGGAACTTGCACGCCACAACTACAGAGCCCATGCGGTCCTGGAGCCTGCGCACCACAACCAGAGAGAGAAAACCCGCATGCCACAACTAGAGAGGAGCCCACACACACGCCGCAACGGAAGATCCCTCATGGCTCAAGGAAGATCCTGTGTGCCGCAACTAAGATGTGACGCAGTCAAAAATAAATAAAATAAATAAATAATAAATAAATCTTAAAAAAAAAAAAAACTAAGTAAGGAGTCATTGATGATCTTAGGAACAGCAGTGTCAATAGTACACCGAGGGCCAAAGCCAGCCAGGTTATAACAACTGAGTGAACGCACATTGAGGTTAAACTCTCCTTTTGAGAAGTTTAGATGAAAACAGGAGGAAGGCAATGGGATAGTGGTGACTAGAGTTTGGTAGAGGTCAAGGGATGGTTTAGGGAGATGGGAGAGATGTGCATGTTCATAAGGTGAAGAAAGGGTTGTCAGTAAAGATAAAAATGTTGAATAAGCAGAACAAGTAGTAGAGAATGCATTACTGATGAGCAAGGTTCAAAAGTAGGAGGGGTTGCCAAAAAGCACAGATGGGGAGGTTAGAAATGAAAGAAACCTCTCTGAGACTAGAAAAGAAAGAAGATGGGTGTGGATACAGATATATAGCTGGGAGGCAAGAAGGCTGAGGGTAATGACATGTGCTATGTTCAGTGGGATGCAAGGTGAGAGATGGGCATCAGTGGAGGACTAGAGAGTGAAGAAGGCTTGGGATGGTGCTTGAGAGGAATGGCAGAGATGCTAACTCGAGCAGAAGGATGTGGCAGGGAGTGGGGTGCTGAGACTTGAATCATTGAAGTTGTAGGCATCGCTCTCCGTAAATACGTGGTTTAATATTTTTCCAACAGAGCGTGGCTCACCCAGAGTAGTAGTGAAGACAAAATGTAGCATTGGTTCAGATTTTGGGTTTTGTTGGTTAGATGTGGCAATGTAATAGGGAGCAACGGAAGGTAGTTCTGATAGAATAGTTAACACAATGACCATGGGGCCCAAACTAGATAGGGAAGGAAATAAGGCCAGAGAGCACTTGTCTGGGAGGGCTCGGGCTCGTAGTCTCACTGTGGAGTAAAGGAGAAGGTACAGTGACAATAAAGGAATGAAAACTGGAAGGCTGAGGTCAGAGAGCAGGTGACTAAAAATTTGAGACTAAGATTTCAGAGGACAAGCCATTCTGGGCCCTGTCCAGATCCAGGGTAGGGCTCTCAGGGTGTGGCATGTGCCCCAGGGTAAGGTTCAGCTCCAGAGTGTCATTTCCCACAAATTTTTCATCTTGTGTGGTTTTTTTTGCTTACTATGTGTTAATTTGCTAGGGTGGCCATAACAAAATACCACAGACGGAGTGGTTTAACCAACAGAAATTAATTTTTGCACAGTTCCAAGAATCAAAGTATAGGCAGGTTTGGTTTCTCCTGAGGTTTTTTTTCTCTCCTTGACTTGCAGATGGCCCCCCTCTTGGTTTGTCCTCACAAATACTTCTACAGGTGTCTCTGTGTGTCCAAATTTCTTTTTCACATGAGAACACCAGTCAGATTGGATTAGGGCCCATCCTTATAATCTCATTTTACCTTAATCACCTCTTTAAAGGCCTTATCTTCAAATACAGTCACATTGAGAGGTACTAAGGGTTAGAACTTCAACATACAAATTCTGAGGAGGCCACAATAACACCATTCATTGCAAATATGTATTAAAACTATTAAAACTATATTGTGTTCAGCATTTTAAGTTATTTTGTACTGGGAACAAACAGCTGGAACTTCTTTCAATATTACTTTTTAAAGCTTGTTTATAATTTGGGAATGTGAGGTATAAACCAAGGAGTAAGTACTAATCCATGTTGAGTTTGTCTACTTAAGAAAAATGTATGATTTCAACTCACCTCCATAAGCATCTAACAAGAGCATTATCAAAATTGTTTCAGGCTTATATGTTTTTACCAAGTAGTACGCTTTTGTTCAAAACAAAATAAATGAGATGGCACCCTTTAATGAAATGGTTCTCAGCCTCAGCTGCTTGTTATAATAGTTCAGGGGATGTTTAAAAATTACTGATGCTCAGACCCCACCCCCTAGAGATTTTGGGTTAAGTGTACAGTTCAGTGGTATTAAATACATTCACATTATTGTGCAGCCGTCACCACCATCCATCCCCATAACTCTTTTCATCTTGTAAAACTGAAACTCTAAACAGTAACTCCTCATTCTCCCCTCCTCCCATCCTCTGGCAACCACCATTGTACTTTCTGTCATTATGGTTTTGACTACAAGTACCTCGTGTAAGTGGAATCATACAGTATTTGTCTTTTTGACTGACTTATTTCATTTAGCATAAGGTCCTCCAGGGTCATCCATGTTGTAGCGTATTACAGAATTCCCTTCCTTTTTAAGACTGAATAATATTCCATAGTATGCTTATACCACATATTGTGTATCCATTCTTCCATCAGTGGACGCTTGAGTTGCTTCCACATTTTAGCTGTTGTGAATAATGCTGTTATGAACATGGGTCTTTGAGACCCTGCTTGCAATTCTTTTGGATATATACTGAGAAGTGGAATTG
Source organism: Neophocaena asiaeorientalis asiaeorientalis (assembly GCF_003031525.2). NCBI lineage: Eukaryota > Metazoa > Chordata > Mammalia > Artiodactyla > Phocoenidae > Neophocaena > Neophocaena asiaeorientalis. The sequence continues at coordinate 7,990,437 of NW_020175017.1, read as the reverse complement.
CCGAATCATATGCTACATCTATTTTTAATATTCTGAGGAACCTCCATACTGTGTTCCACAGTCGCTGTATTATTTTACATTCACACCAATAGTGGGCAAGGGTTCCAATTTCTCCACATCCTTGCTAACACTAGCTGTTTTCCATTTCTTTTTGGTAGTAGCTATCCTAATGGGTGTGAGGTCGTGTCTTATTGTAGTTTTGCTTTGCATTTCTCTAATGATTAGTGATGTTGAGCATCTTTTCGTGTGCTTATTGGCCATTTGGCTGTCTTTGGAGAAATGTCCATTCAAGTCCTTTGCCCATTTCTGAATGGGGCTTGGGGTTTTTGTTGTTGAGGTTTAGGTTTTTGTTGTTGAGTTTTCTCTATATTTTGATGTTTTTCCCTATATATGATTTGCAAATATTTTCTCCCATGCTGTGGGTTGCCTTTTTATTCTGTTAATAGTGTCTTTTGATGCACAAAATGTTTTAAATTATCTTGAAGTCCAATTTGTTTATTTTTTCTTTTGTTTCCTATGCGTTTGGCATCATATCTAAGAAAATCATTGCCAAATCCAATGTTGTGAAGCTTTTGTTCTGTTTTTGTCTCTCAGAGTTTAATTGTTTTAGATCTTACATTTAGGTCCTGGCTCCACTTTGAGTTAATCTTTGTATATGGTATTAGGTAAGGGTCAAACTTCATTTTTTTGTGAGTAGATATCCAGTTTTCTCAGCACCATTTGTTGAAAAGACTGCCCTTTCCCAATTGAATGGTCTTGGCACTCTTGTTAAAAGTCATTTTTAACATATATGAGAGGGTCTGGATTTATTTCTGTTTCATTGGTCTGTATGTCTTTTTATGCCAATACCACACTGTTTTAATTACTGTAGCTTGATAGTAAGTTTTGAACTCATTAAGCGTGGCTCCTCCAGTTTTGTTTTTGATTTTCCAGGATTGTTGTGGCTATTCAGGGTCCCTTGAGATTCCATTTGAATTTTGGGATGGGTTTTTCTATTTCTGCCACACACACACACAAAAAGTCATTGGGATTTTGATAGAGATTGTATTGATTCTGTAGATTGCTTTGGGTAATGTTGACATTTTAACAGTATTGAGTCTTCTGATTCATGAACATGGGATTTATTTCCATTTATTTACTTTCAGCAGTGTTTTGTAGTTTTCATTGTACAGGTTTTTCACCTCCTTGGTTAAGTTTATTCCTAGGTATTCTTTTTGATGCTATTATAAATAGAACTGCTTCTGTAATTTTCTTTTCAGATTGTTCATTATTAGTCTATAGAAATGCAACTGATTTTTGTGTGTTGACTCTATATCCTGCTACTTTGCTAAATTGATTTATTACTTCTGACTGTGTGTGTGTGTGTGTGTGTGTGTGTGTGTGTGTGTGTGTGTACTTTTATGGTTTTCTCTATATAAGATCATATCATCTGCAAACAAGGACAATTTTACTTATTTTCCAATTTGGATGCCTTTTGTTATTTTTTTTTTTCCCCTTGCTTAACTGCTCTGGCTAGAACTTCCATTACTGTGTTAAGTAGAAGTGGTACAAGGGGGCATCCTTGCCTTGGTCCTGATCTAGTCCTGAGGAAAAAGCTTTCAGTCTTTCACCATTGAGTATGATGTTGGCTGTCGGTTTTTATATATGGCTTTTATGTTGAGTTAGTTTCCTTCTATTCCTAGTTTTTCAAGTATTTTTTGTTTTTCTGTTTGCTTTTTTAATGAGTGTCAAATGTTGTTAAATGCTTTTTCTGCATTATTTGAGATGATCATGTGTTGTTTTCCTTTGTTCTGTATATGTGGTGTATTATATTGATCAATTTTCATATATTGAACATCTTGCATTCCAGGAATAAAGCCCACTTGGTCGTGGTGAATAGTCCTTTTAATATGCTGCTGAATTTTGCTTGCTAGTATTTCATTGAAGATTTTTACATCAGTATTTATAGTTTTCCTTTCTTGTAGTTTAAAGACACTTTAGTATCAAGTTAACGCTGGCCTCGAAGAATGAGTTGAGAAGTGTTCCCTCCTCTTTAATTTTTTGGAAAAGTTTAAGAAGGATTGGTATTTGTTCTTCTTTAAACGTTGAGTAGAATTCACCTGTGAACCATCAGGTCCAGGACTTCTTTTTGTTGGGAGATTTTAAAATTACCGATTCCCTCTCCTTACTAGTTATAGGTATATTCAAATTTTCTTTTTCTTGATGATTATACCTCTTTGTCTGCATCTCTGGGATCAGAAGCAGCAGTCTGCAATCAGAGCACAAATCCCCAATATTTGGAGGACAGGGTCCTTTTGACCACCCTGGCTCCCATAAGCTGTGAGCAGACTGCTTCAGGAACATGTGTACAGCTGCCTGCCACGTGGCTTGGGATGAGAGGTGGATAGCTATTGCTGTTCTAAGCGCTAAAACTGATTAAATTAACCACTGTTCATCATTTAAGTCTTCCCCTGGAAGTTGCAAGCCTTCAACAGACTTCAGAGTTGCAAATTGTTACAAGATCAGACAGATTCTGTCAGTGCACTGTTGTCTAGTCTGTCTAGGGAGATTGATTCCTGGTGCCATCTTCCCCTCAAATTGATGTGTTTTGACACATGTATACGCCTGTGGAACTGTCAGTGCTGTCAAGATAATGAATATATCTATCAACGTCAAAAGTTTCCTGCCACTTTATAATGACTCCCTCTTGTACCCACATACCACTCACTCTTGCCACCTCAGATAAACACCATGGGAATCATATAATATATAGTCTTTTTTTGTCTGACTTCTTTAATTCATAATTATTTTGAGAATTCACTTATGTTTTGTGTCTCATTCATTCATTTATTTTTATTGCTGAGTAGTATTCCATTGTGTGGCTATATCCCAGTTGTAAATTCATTCACCTGTTAATGGATGTTTGGGTTATTTCCAGTTCGGGGCTATTACAAATAAAGCTAATAACATTTTGTACAAGTCTTTGTACTTTTTTTGTTTGTTTTTGCTGTACGCGGGCCTCTTACTGTTGTGGCCTCTCCCGTTGCGGAGCACAGGCTCCGGACGCACAGGCTCAGCAGCCATGGCTCACGGGCCCAGCTGCTCCACGGCATGTGGGATCTTCCCGGACCGGGGCACGAACCCGTGTCCTCTGCATCAGCAGGCGGACTCAACCACTGCGCCACCAGGGAAGCCCTGTACTTTGTGGTCCGGACCGGGGCACGAACCCGTGTCCTCTGCATCAGCAGGCGGACTCTCAACCACTGTGCCACCAGGGAAGCCCTGTACTTTGTGCTTTTGTATTTGTTTCCTAGGGCTGCTGTAACAAAGTACTTCAGCCTGGGTGGCTTAAAATGACAGACATTTATTCTCTCACAGTTCTGGAGGCTAGAAGTCTGAAATCAGGGTGTTGGCAGGACTGGTCTCCTTCTGATGACTCTGGGGAGATTCTTCCCTTTTCCTAGCTTCAGAAACTCCCAGCTTCTGGCAGTGCTTGGTGTTTCTTGGCTTTTAACTGCATCACTCCACTCCTCCTCCTCTTCCCTATGTGTCATCTCTTCTTATAAGGACATCAGCCGTTTGATTTAGGGCCCACTCTATCCCAGTATGACCTCATCTTAACTAATAACATTTGTGAAGATCCCCTTTTGGATAAGGTCACATTCCAGGTAGACATGAATTTTAGAGGGGACACTATTTAACCCACCACGACTTTTCTTTCTGTTGGTTACACATCTAGGAGCGGAATGGCCGTGTCTTATGGTAGGTATGTGTGTGGCTTTTTAAGAAGCTGCCAAACTGTTTTCCAAAGTGGTTGTCCCATTTTACATTTCTACCAGTAGTGTGAGGGGGTTATAGTTGCTCCACATCCTGGCCAGCACTTAACATTAAGGTCAGTCTCTTCACTTATAGCCATTCTAATGGATGTGAAGTGGTATCTCATTGTGGTCTTAATGTACATTTTCCTAATAACTAACAATGTTGAGCATCTTTTCATGTACTGAATTGCTGTCCATATATCTTCTTTGGTGAGGTGGTGTTTAGATCTTTCGCCTATTTAAAAAATTTGGTTGTTTTCTTATTATTGAGTTGTGACTCTAGGTGCAAGTCCAGTGTCAGATATATCTTTTGCAAATATTTTGTCTCAGTCTGGCTTGCCTTTCATTTTCACAAGATAGAGATTCTGATTTAATTGCTCTGGTTTGGGGCCCAGGCATCAGGGCTTTCAAAAACTCCCAGTTGATTTTAAAGTGCAGTGGGGTCAGAACCACTGCTTCTAGTATGAGAGTTTGAAGAACCCTAATGTGTGTATGACAGCTTCTTTTCTTTTTTTTTTTTTTAGATGTTGGGATAGGAGTTTATTAATTAATTAATTATTTCTGTGTTGGGTCTTCGTTTCTGTGCGAGGGCTTTCTCTAGTTGCGGCAAGGGGGGGGCCACTCTTCATCGCGGTGCGCGGGCCTCTCACTATCGCGGCCTCTCGTTGCGGAGCACACCCTCCAGACGTGCAGGCTCAGTAGCTGTGGCTCACGGGCCCAGTTGCTCCGCGGCATGTGGGATCCTCCCGGACCAGGGCTCGAACCCGTGTCCCCAGCATTGGCAGGAGGATTCTCAACCACTGCACCACCAGGGAAGCCCTGACAGCTTCTTTTCTACAGGATAATTTTGGGTGAAAACCTTAGTCATAGGTAAGCTGTTAGTTTTTCTGTTTTAAAACCTTAATTTACTGTGCTTAGACATCACGACCAGCAGATGGCAATAGTGTAACATGTAAAAGATTATTCTAGGTTGTAGCCAGGTCAGTCAGGTTAAAGGATTTGATGAGCTTCTTTATCTTTCTTAAACTGAAAGATATCTGTGTAATTTTTGTTTGTCAAGTTAGTTATAGTAGATAAAGAGGGGAGCTGTATATGTAAATTTTAAGTAAGTGAAGCAGAACTGCAAATATCTGTGTACTACTGATTCAACTACATGAAACTCATTGACATCAATGAAGATAAAAAAGGTGAATTTGGAGCTATGTGGACAGTGTTAGTTTAATATCAGTAAGATTTTTTTCCCTCTCATTTTCCTTCATTCTAACAATAACATTAAATTACAGCCTTTTTTTTCATATTCAGCTGTTCAGGTATGAATTTGTCCTTATTTAATCTTCTTGTTAGGGAAAATTTGAAACATATGCAAAAGTAGAGAGACTAGAATAACAAAATCCTAGCTCAATGATTATTTACTCACGGCCACTCTTATTTCATTTATACTCCCACTGTTCCTCCCTTGCCACTCAGATAATTGTAAAGCAAATCTGAGCTTAATCATTTGTCCTATAAATTGTAAATTCATTTTTAAGCAACTTTCTATCTCTTATCTTAAGAAATACTCCTTTGTAGAGTGATATTTTTCTTATAGAGTAGGAAATCCTTTAGAACAGCAATTCTCAAACGTTTTGGTCCTAAGACCCTTTTACATTCTTAACATTAAGGACTCCTGAGAGCTTTTGTTCATGTGGGATTGTACCGTTTGATAATTACTGGATTAGAAATTAAAACTGAGAAACTTGAAAAAATATATATATATTTTAAATTAATTAATTAATTTATTTTTGGTTGCGTTGGGTCTTTGTTGCTGCGTGCTGGCTTTCTCTAGTTGTCATGAGTAGGGGCTACTCTTCGTTGCGGTGCGTGGGCTTCTCATTGCGGTGGCTCCTCCTGCTGCAGAGCACGGGCTCCAGGCACGCGGACTTCAGTAGTTGTGGTGCATGGGCTCAGTAGTTGTGGCTCTTGGGCTCTAGAGCACAGGCTCAATAGTTGTGGCGCACAAGCTTAATTGCTCCGCGGCATGTGGGATCCTCCCAGACCAGGGCTCGAACCCGTGTCCCCTGCAGTGGCAGGTGGATTCTTAACCACTGTGCCCCCAGGGAAGCCCTAAACATATTTTTAATTTAAAATAACAATATAAAAACTATTACGTGTGAACATAAGTAATATCTTTTCTCAATAATAATCCTGGGACTTCCCTGGTGGCGCAGTGGTTAAGAATCTGCCTGCCAGTGCAGGCGACATGGGTTCGAGCCCTGGCCTGGGAAGATCCCACATGCCGTAGAGCAACTAAGCCTGTGCACCACACCTACTGAGCCTGTGCTCTAGAGCCTGAGAGCCACAACCACTGAGCCTGCATGCCACAACTACTGAAGCCCACACGCCTAGAGTCTGTGCTCCGCAACGAGAAGCCACTGCAATGAGAAGCCCGCGTACCACAACGAAGAGCAGCCCCTGCTTGACACAACTAGAGAAAGCCCACTCGTAGCTATGAAGACCCAATGCAACCAAAAATAAATAATTATAAATTAAAAAAAAAAATTAAAAAAAAAAATAATTCTGTCATCTAAACAAAAGCAGTATGTGAGAAGAGAGGCATTGTCTTACATATTTGTAAATCTTTTTAATTATCTGGCTCAATAGAAGACAGCTGAATTTTTATATCGGCTTCTGTATTCAGTCTGTTGTGATTTGTTATTTTGGTGGAAGCATATGAAGAAAATGGAGGCTCATAGAGATAGGTAGTCTAAAAGGGTGAAAGTATTTCATTGGCATTTCCAGATAATTGTTGTTATTCTTCTCTGATATTATACCAAATCTCTACTGCACACTTGTGAGCAAATGAGCATGAAAAAGGCAGAATATCTTAGTATTATTATAAAAATAGTTTTTAACCTTACAGATCCCTTGAAAAAGTCTTAAAGATGCCCAGGGGTCCTTACACCAGAGTTGAAGAAACACTGCTCTAGAAATACTCTGCTTTAGATGTAGTTTCCTTTTTCTTTCTATTTGAAAAGTTTAAGTAAAATTACTTTCCTCAATTTTATTATACAAACATATTAACAAAGGAAGTTAAAACAAAACAAAAACAATCTTACTACTCAGCATATCTTGTATTTAGTTTCTTTTATCCTCTTTAGTTCTTATTCCATCATCTTTCAGTTTCCAAAATGGAAAATAATATTAATTAAAAAAATTTTTCCGTTGAAATAGACAACTGAAAAGAAAGAAATAGTAGCCCACCACGGTCCTCTCATTTTGAACTTTTAGTGGAGCTCTTTTTTTGGGTAACTTTTTTTTTTTTTCTTTTTTGGTGCTGTGACTTGGATTTTTGGGTAACTTCTAATGAAACTTTAATCATAATAGCAGTCCCCCATAATCCTGTGATTTAGAACTTCTTAAATAAGACTTTAATGACTTGGGATTCTGTTTTCTAGAAAAGAAATTGGAGGAAGGCAAATTGCCTGTAGTACATTTAATTGAGTTTTTAGGGTTAAGTTTAAATCAAACCATTTGTTCTGCTTGATAATATCTCTTCAGTTAATTGACAAAAGGGAGGCCTTCTGGTGTTTCTCTTAACTACAGATTTAAGACAGCACATGTGACCCAAATGAAATGTCAGTATAAAAACTGATCTAATGTAGGTTTTTTGTTTTGTTTTTTTAAATTTGAGAGTGGCAGCTGCAAACTATGAAAGATGTGAACCAGCTGAGCTCTTCATCACAATCTTCAGAACCTTCCACTCTCATCTTCTGTGGGTTTGAAGACTCGGTTATCTCTAAGATGCATATGAGGTTTTCCCCCAGATTAAAAAAAAAAAATGTTGAGTGGTAAATGGCAAACTTTGGGGATTTGGTAGTTTAAAAAAACTGAGAAATTTAATGATTTGCAAAGTATAGTTTTAAAACCATGTGTTTTGAAGTCTGTTTATAAAAAGCCCATTAATGGATAAATGGTCCTCAACTTGCGAACATTTTACCTAGTACATAATTAATCACTAATGCTCTTCCCTACTTCCTCTTCTTCAGCTCCACAATTAAAAACTAGAAAACAGGCATGTGATCACTGGATCATCCAGGTGTATTGGTGCAAGAATTGTGGCCAAAAATGTGAAACTTCTAGAAAAATCAGTGATTTCAGAAGCCCAGGAAGGGTAAAAATGTGAAAAGAGAAGCAGGCTGACTCCTTGCAGTGGCCTTCTTAACATCAAACATTTCCATTTCTTTGTCCTTCATTTGCTCTAAGACAGCACTTGCTGAAATTCTACCACTTGGGATCCAATCATTTTTATGAGAATTACCTTGAAGCAGTGCATTTCCTCCTGATAGCTGGATGAGTTCTGTTTTACAAGGGAAGAAGAATTGTGTGTGGGTGTGGTTGGTTGCTGCTGTTTTAGATTTGGGTGGGTGATTTTTAGACATGGAGAACATTTACTGGGGGCAGCTCTGGAGAGGATGCTCGAGTGGGAGGTCTCATGTAGATTACAGTGCTGGAGGCAGAGGGACAGAAGCACCTTTAGTTGAGGAAGTTTGAACAGGGGAGGAGTGTGCGAGGAGAAACTTATTTTTTTCTTAGGCCAAGGGCAAGAAAGCCTGGTCTTTTTTACCCTGTGAGCTTTTCTCCCTCAGATCCAGGCTACTACTATTATTATTATTTATTATTATTATTATTTTTTTTTTGCGGTACTTGGTCCTCTCACTGCTGTGGCCTCTCCCGTTGCGGAGCACAGGCTCTTGACGCGCAGGCTCAGCGGCCATGGCTCACGGGCCTAGCCGCTCCGTGGAATGTGGGATCTTCCCGGACCGGGGCACGAACCCACGTCCTCTGCATTGGCAGGCAGATTCCCAACCACTGTGCCACCAGGGAAGCCCTATTATTTTTTAAAATAAATTTATTTATTTAGTTTTGGCTGCGTTGGGTCTTCATTGCTGCGCGCGGGCTTTCTCTAGTTGTGGTGAGCGGGGGCTTCTCTTTGTTGTGGTGTGTGGTCTTCTCATTGCAGTGGCTTCTCTTGTTTTGGAGCTCAGGTTCTAGGCGTGCGGGCTTCAGTAGTTGCAGCATGTGAGCTCAGTAGTTGTGGCTCACGGGCTCTAGAGCGCAGGCTCAGTAGTTGTGGCGCATAGGCTTAGCTGCTTCGCAGCATGTGGGATCTTCCCTGACCAGGGATCGAACCCTCGTCACCTGCATTGGCAGGTGGATTCTTAACCACTGCGCCACCAGGAAAGTCCAAGGCTACTACTATTATTGTTATATTGTAGCCCCATGATATAGTTTGTCACAGAAACCAAGTCATTTTTTATAAATTTGTATTTATGGGAAAAAGTATTTTGAGTTCTAAGTAACCATTTTGTAAGTGATATATATATTTTTTTGCTTGGAAAATGCTTCCTCAGATTTCTCATTTAGTTTTCTTTTACTGTTGACTAAAGGTATCAATTTTTATTGCCTTTTCATTTGTTCTTCCTAGAGAATAGAATAGTATGAATAAGACAGAAGATTAGAAATGATAGCACATAGGTACTGAAGGCTGACAGCTTACTTCTGAGGGAAGAGAAAACTACCAATGTGAAAGAGCAGCTGCTGAGATGTTGAGAATAATGACAAAGGCCTCCTCCATTCTCTACAGCACCAGACTCCTGATCTTTATACAGATGCCCCTCTTGCATTCTTTCTTATCTCAGTAAATAGAACTTTCTTCTTCTGGTTATTCAGATATCAAAAATGGCAGTCAACCTTGACTCCCCTCTTTCCTTCATACCCCACCGCCAATCTACCAGAAAATCCTGTTGATTTACTTCAGGATATATCTGAACACTTCTCATCAACTTTACTACTACCGCTTTGTGATCCAAGGCACCATAATTTCTAGACAAGACAACTTCAGTAGCCTCCTAACTGTTGTCCCTGTTTCCCAGCACCCTGCTGTCAGCCAGAGTGATCCTTTTCAGTGCATGTCAGATCACGTCACTCCCTTGCTTAAAACTCTCCAGTAGCTTTCCGGAGCTCAGACTGAAACACAGAATCTTTACAGTGACCTGTAAGGCCCTTCACAATCCTACCCCTGTTAGCCTCTTGGATCGTACTGTGTTCAGCCATACCGGACTCCTTGGTGTTTCTTGGTCCTACCAGATATGCTCATGCCTCAGGACCTTTGCACTAGCTATTTCCTTTCCTCCAGATATCTGTGTGATTATTCGTCTACCTGCTTCAGCTCGTTTCTTAAATATTGCCTTCTTAGAATGGTTCTTCCTGACCACCCTATTTAAAATTGCATGTATACCCTCACCCAAGCACTCTCCGTTTTCTGTCCCTGATTTACTTTTCTCCATAGCACTTACCACCATCTGGCATACTGTATATTTTATATGCTTTTATTATCTTTTCTCCATATTAGAATAGAAGCTCCATGAGAGTAGGAATTTTTGTTCCCTGCAGTATTCCTATAATTTAGAACAGTGCTTGGCATAAAATGCTCAATTTGTTCAATTAATGAATAATAGTTGCCACTTATTAAATGCTTGCTATGTGTCAGGCAGTGTGCTAGGGTCTTTGTTATTTCTGATCCTTTTGTTAATCCTACAAGGAAGGCAGAATCTCTTTTTTGCTAGGCCTCAGAGAGGTTAAGTGGCTTTGTCGAGCCAAATTGGTTAGTAGCAGAGCTAAGATTAGAACCCAAGTCTGTCTGTCTCCAAAATCTGAGTTCTTTTCCCTATTAAACTTCCCTATGTTCATAATGAAATACTGGGTCCCTAAGAAATTTAGTAAGATATCATTTAGTGTTCTTTCTTCATTTGATAAAGTATGCAGTGCATTTCTAACAACAGTTTCCATTTTGGATTATCTTCACTTTAAAAGATTAAAATGAAATAAAATTAGATGTCTAAAGGAACATGCCTTAGTTATCTGGAATGTTTACTTGTATGTAAAACACATTATTCCTCCAAAGTATAAGGTAGAAGGGAGTATACTTGTATTCTTGAAGAAGTCTAAGAGATCTTTTCAAATATTAATTCTGCTTAATTTGTTTTAATGCTTTTTTTTCTAAAGCAAACATTTATATAAGGCTTATTATATGCTAGTCACTACTATAAGTACCTTACAACTATTAACTCATTTAACATCATCTTTATAGTAACCATGGGAAAGTTGCTTCATGACTCTTGTTCTGACTGTTGCCAGGCAACCTAGTTATGTGTTAAGAAAAGTCAGGTAAGGTCATCTTTTCCTATTGGGGGCAGAGATGAGGGCAGAGCCCTGAAGACAGTGCAGGGTAGAAGAGGAGACTGTGATTTAGGTGACTTAAAGTGCAGAATCTGTATCTAGCACAATGTCAGTCTGGAAAGGAGGAAAGGGACATCAAATCATTGCTGACGTTTTGATAGTATGAAGCTGTTTAGACTACCTCACTGCCTTTCCTTAATATCTTTTTTAAAATTAATTTTTATTGGAGTATAGTTGATTTACAATGTTGTGTTAGTTTCTGCTGTACAGCAGTGAATCAGTGATACATATACGTATAATCACTCTTTTTTGGATTCTATTCCCATATAAGTCATCACAGAGTATAAGTTGGTAGGTCTCAAGCAGAGCCCATGACACCTCCTTATTATCCAGCACTACTTGTTAGCTATAGGTTGAAGCTTAGCAAGTGGTTCTTCTCCCTCAGGGTTTCAAGAAATAGGAAATAGAAGAGTTAAGAATTTGGTACATGAAAATATCAAACTTGAATCTGATCACCATCTAAAGCCAACTACTAATTTACAGGAAAGCCAACTACTAATTTATATGGGACATATCCAATATTATACCTCAGAGATACAATCATCAAATCCAAGCTAGGAAACTATAAGATAAACAACCTAGTTTTTCCCAATAAATCAATAGCAAGCAGAGAGAAAGAGAGCAAGAGAGAGGGAGAGCGAGAGGGAAAAGACCTATAGATCAAAAGCAATTTATGATTCATCAATCATTTGCAGTGTATGGACTGTCGTGGGCCATTAATTCCTCATCTGAACAGTCAAAGAAATCTGAACATCAGTTGTTGGAGATGTTAAGAAATAATTGTTGGGACTTCCCTGGTGGCGCAGTGGTTAAGGATCTGCCTTCCAATGCAGGGGACGTGGGTTCAATCCCTGGTCAGGAACTAGACCCCACATGCACGCTACAACTAAGAGTTCTCATGTCGCAACTAAGGAGCCTGCTGGCTGCAACTAAGGAGCCCGCCTGCTGCATCTAAGACCTGACACAACCAAAAATAAATTAAAAAAAAAAAGAAGACAAATTGTTGGGGTTTTTTAGTTGTAATAATGCCAGTGAGTTGTGGGGCTTTTTTTTGGCCGTGTTGGGTCTTCATTGCTGCGTGTGGGTTTTCTCTAGTTATGGTGAGTGGGGGCTACTCTTCATTGCGGTGCGTGGGGTGGGCTCCTCATTGCGGTGGCTTCTCGTTGCGGAGCACAGGCTCTAGGCACATGGGCTTCAGTAGTTGCAACACTCGGGCTCAGAAGTTGTGGCACGTGGGCCCTAGAATGCACAGGCTTCAGTAGTTGTGGCATGTGGGCTCAGTAGTTATGGCTCATGAGCTCTAGATCGCAGGCTCAGTAGTTGTGGCTCATGGGCTTGGTTGCTCCACGGCATATGGGATCTTCCCGGACCAGGGATCGAACCCATGTCACCTGCATTGGCAGGTAGATTCTTAACCACTGTGCCACCAGGGAAGTCCCGAGTTGTATTTTAAAACTCTGTATTTCAGGGAATTCCCTGGCAGTCCAGTGGTTAGGACTTGGCTGTTTCACTGCTGAGGGCCAGGGTTCAATCCCTGGTCGGGGAACTAAGATCCCACAAGCCGTGTGGTGTGGCCAAAAAAAAAAAACCCAAAACCATAAATATTTGAGAGCTACACACTGAAATATTTATAGGTGAAGTGATGTGATGGGTGAGATATGCTTCAAAAATAACTGGGAAATGGAGGATGGAGTAGGTGGGGTTACATATGAAACAAGATTGGCCATGAATTGATGAAGTTAGTTTATGGATTCATCGAGATTTATTATTATATTATTCTGTCTACTTTTGTATATTTTGAAATTTCCATTGTAAAAATCTTTAAAAAAAACTGACATGTTAAATAAATGCTTATATGCTTTCAGAATAGACGTTGTGAAGAGGGAGATTATAAAATAATGCATCCTTAGTGAATTTCATGCAGAGGCAACATCTTCCTGTAATATTTTTCCCCATACTCATTATAAAAGGTGAAAGTAGTTTAGAAATGTAACCATAGAAAGTGAAAGTCCATTTCTTTAGTCAAGTAGTATTTTAAAAAGACTGAAAATTGTCATGTCATTTGCACATGGTAGCATATTTCTGTTTCCATTTATGAAATGTGTGAGAGATGAAATTTAGATCAGAGCTGGAGAGAGATTTCCTACTGAACCACATTGTTTTTGCTTTGCAAAAGGGCTATTAATATTTGTTCTGGAGTTTTAAAAAAATCCTGTACCTGTTATTCCATTATGTAGTGAAAACTATAGCTAAAGTGGCAATCTGGAATGCTCCAGTGTGCATCTACCCCAGCCATTAGTGCAGACAGCAGCTCCTGATTGATTCTGGGTGGTTAGGCGTTCCATGAAGGGAAATTTGAACCTGAGAGCTTATACATCCTCAGCAGTGCTAACTGGGAGATCTGGAGGAAGGGGATTTCCACTCTTTGTTAATAAGCTCTCCAGGCACATTTCCTCTTTGTTTTTTGCATTTTCCTCAGCTGTGCAGCAGCTGCAGGGAAGTAAAATGTGATTTCCTGCACTTAGGAATGCTGGCTTTTCTTTTGGAGACTTATAATTGAAAGAGTGGAATGTGTATGGATTGAGCTACCTACACAGATGATTTCAACACTAGTTTTTTTTTTTAACAAATTTATTTATTTATTTATTTTTGGCTGCGCTGGGTCTTTGCTGCTGTGCGCGGGCTTTCTCTGGTTGCGGTGAGCGGGGGTTATTCTTTGTTGTGGTGCACGGGCTTCTCACTGCGGTGGCTTCTCGTTGCGGAGAACGGGCTCGCAGAGCACGGGCTCTGGGTGCACGGGCTCAGTAGTTGTGGCTTGTGGACTCCAGAGTGCAGGCTCAGTAGTTGAGACGCATGGGCTTAGTTGCTCCACGGCATGTGGGATCTTCCTGCGCCAGGGCTTGAACCCGTGTCCCCTGCATTGGCAGGTGGAGTCTTAACCACTGTGCCACCAGGGAAGCCCCTAAACACTAGTTTTAAAAAAAATGGCTCCCTGCATTTGTGCCAGTGGTAGATTTGCTCAGATGATTTGAATTAGCAGATAAACCAAGGCTTCTTCAAAGGCAGGCATCCCTCTTGATGGACCATTGTTGTAATTAGCAATGTGATTCTTTGCAAGCTGACTGAAAAATGAAGAATGGCAAAATTACATTATGCTATATTAATAAAAATACTATATTTTCTTGGCAGATTTCTGCCATATAAATGCTTATGTTTTGGGTTGACCTGATTATTTAACCTGTAAAATTCTCCAAAATGAGGAAAGTGAGCAGAAGGTATTTTTCAGGGAAATGAGATAAGGCCTTATCAGGTATGTGCCCACATGCATTGTCACTGGGAAATGAAAAGAACTTAGTAAATGCTCAGGAGCTATTAAACATTAGGTGAAAGATGAAAGGCCTTATTATAAGTTAATACCTTTTCTGCAGTCGTTGTCAATATCTCATGACCTAATAACTGTGATTCATTTTTTCAAAATATATTTGGGGGCTTGCACTACATTTAAAGATGGGCCAGACCTTTGGAGATAAAGTGTTGAAGTGATCTCTTCCCAGGTTGCTCACTATTGTGTGGATGGTACAAGGTTTCTGGGCCTGCAGAGAAACACCATATGATTATTAGAAAGCAAGGACTGATTATTATTATTATTATTTTTTGCGGTACGCGGGCCTCTCACTGTTGTGGCCTCTCCCGTTGCGGAGCACAGGCTCCGGACGCGCAGGCTCAGCAGCCATGGCTCACGGGCCCAGCCGCTCCGCGGCATGTGGGATCTTCCCAGACCGGGGCACAAACCCGTGTCCCCTGCATCGGCAGGCGGAATCTCAACCACTGCGCCACCAGGGAAGCCCCATCACAGACCTTTTATACTTAGGCTGACACCACTGTTCACAAAGATTTATGCCACAATCTGTGTGCCTCTTTTATGAATATTGGGCTTTCCTGGACTCCACATCCTCTCCTCACCAGAGGAAACCCATTTTCCTGCAGTGAGGGCGTATATTTTTCTCCTGGAAGAGGACCCAGAGCCTTTATGAGTGACTCTGATGGGATTTCTTCCTCAGCTTTAGTTCCTTCTTATCCGAGTGACTCCCAGATTATTTTCTGCTTGTGAGACATTTCTATGTGAATATGCCATTATGAATTCAAATTCAATGTGTCAGAGATCAAATTCTTCATAAATGCTTCTTTCCTAGCCTCTGATCACACACTGTTGAGTTTCTTTTTGTGACTTCCCCTTTGCCACCCAGACTGAGGAGATTAAAACTGATTTTGACTCCTCTCATATCCTTAACCTTGTGTCAAATCTGTTAATAACCCTACTGTGCGGCACTTCTCATATCTGCTTCTGCTGCTCCATTTCCACTACTTCTCTCTTGTCTAGGCCTTGTAGCATCTAAACCTCAATGTCTGTGTTACCTCCTAACTGGTTTTCTTGTGTCTATACTCTTCCTTCCATCTTTTTTTTTTTTAATACTCTTGCTAAATCATTCTTTTTAAAACACTGGTTTAATCATATTATTCCCTTGCCCAAAAAACTTCTGCAGTTTTCCATTCCTACCCTGAAAGTAACTCCTCCACAGTTTTGCTACAACCTACTTTTCAAGCCTCATCTCTTACTACTGTTCTTTACAAACGCAGGCTTCAGCCGGAGCTGGCTACTCACTGGCTCTGGACTGCATTGCTGTTTTCTTCCTCTGCTTTTTCCGTTCATGTAAAATGTACAGGAGTACATTCCTGTCCCTCTTTGAGGAACAGGACACCCTACTTTGTACTCTCCACAGTGTTTGGCATCCAGTAGGTGTGCAATAACTATTATTTATATATTAAATCATCCAAGGTTTATATTTCTTATGTGATATTTACTATTTATTTAATTATACCTTTTAATCATTACAATAACTTTGAAGGAAGGAGTATTTTATATACGTTACAGAGAGGAAACTGAGGCTCAGAGAAGTTCATTAACTCACCAAAGCCACACAGTTTAAGTCACGAAGCCAGGATTCAAACCCCGATCTTTGGATTCAGTTACACATGCTGTTTACGCTATACCAGTAATTCTACTTCCTTTTTAGTCTGGTGTATGTCTTTTGAGGGTGGAAGAGTGCTTAATACTTAATACTCACTTGCTTAATTAATGGCAGCACAAGAAAAGGTGTGCAGACATGACTTAGCAGTAATTGCTAGCAGGAATAATGAAACACATGCAAACTGTGTCAGATTTCACAGGAAAATAGAATTTCCCTTAATCTCGTTTATTACTGGTGAGATGACTCATATTCCAGTTGTACTTTGCTGTTAAGTTATTTGATATTTGTATGAGTTAGACATGGGAGGGAAAACCACTGATGAGATGTACAAGACACGTCATTTGAGCTAATGAGTGTTCCCGGGATATCCCCAAGATTTCTACCTGTCTTCTTGCCTCTTCCATTTACTGTTTGACCCTTTCACCTTCTGAGTTTCTTTCAGAGTAAAATTACTTACTGTTTTTTCCCTGCTCTCCATGTGGACAGCTTCCATAGGCTACTTTCTTACTACTGCAATGCACAAAGATTTACTATATGCTTATTTAACATAAGTCAGACTTAGTATTGTTTAACTTAAGCACTAGAAATTCCAGGATTTAAATTTTTCCCCTCTCTATTCTTCCTCTTCTATTCTTGATTTTTTTTCTTTAAAAGAGGACAAAAAGATAGTTCAAACCATTTTCTTTTTAAATTGGCAATAAAATTGAGTATAGATGATAGTAAATTCTGCTTCATGGCTATGAGAAAATTTTAAACTTTGGTGGCTTTTGCAGATACAACTGAAAAATTGTTGTTCCTGCTTTATAAACAAAATAAATAGCTCATTCAGCTCAAAGAAGTGATGAGTTAAGTAGGAGTCGGAAATAGAGGTTGTATGTTTTTTATGTAGTCATTAAGTTGGTCTTTTTTTCCCCTCTGTATCTCAGTTTTCGCACAGCATTGTTTTGAGGATCCAATCCAAAGATAGATGCATGTTGTAAAGTTTAGAGTAATCTGCAAGGATGCACTACAGGCAATCCCCAGCAGGGAACACTTGATCTATGAATCATCTATACATACATGTGTACTGCAGGAGCAGTGGATCTAGCTTTTCTGATGGGGATGGGCTGAATGGTCTCTTTGGCCTTTGAATCAGAATACATGGGAACAAGTGACATGTAGACATGCTTTTCTTACACATATGGAGGCAGTTGGGTTATTACTACTTTAGGGATTCAAACATTCTGCCACCATATGAAGACAGAAACCCATTTGTGAGTCAGGAACAGGAAACAGGCAAAGTTATTTTCCTGGTATCCTGTTTTAAAACCCAAAGAGTTAGAGATGGTGACAAACTGTTGGTAGAACGTGTACTGTTACCTGCTTACCAAAGCACATGGGGAGGCTTTTGTAGTATAGACTATTTATAGTCAGCTCATTTAATTTTATTGAGTCCTTACAAAAGCCCTTTGAAGTAAGTAGCCCCACTTTACACCGAGGCCCAGAAAAGTGAAGCGACTGACCAAAGACATATCAGCTAGTGAATGGCCCAGCAGAGAATATGCAAACCCAAATTGGCTTATCACTGCTACTCCAGGCTCCTTTAGCATCCTCACAGCTGCTTTGAGGGCTCCTGTATGTACCTGAGGAGGATGATAATAAAATTGTATCCAAAGTTATTGTTAAAGGAAACATTTTGAATTTGGTCACTTTTTCAGGGTGAACAATGAAACATCTATAAAGACTCTTCAAAAGAGCCATGGGCAACCTTTCATAATTGCTTTTCTCTGGCAATCTTTTTGAGGAGTTTGAGTTAAGTTTTATCTATGTATAGTGCTCAGTTTTTCTACAAGACTTTTCTCTCCCTTATTTGAAAAATAAGTGTTTACTTTCTGATTCTGGGGGGAAAAGATTTCCAGTGAATTTTATCTGTGCCATACTTTTGTTTTGGGATCATCCAGTGAAAGGACTTAAATATTTTGCGTGTTTGCTTCCAAGGACGGGGAGAAGTTAGGCACTAAGTTGGTGTTTTAGAGCCGGTTCCTGGTTGGTTGTGAAGCATAGGGGATTTCCAGGATGTGTAAACATGGATGAACTCCTTGAACTGAAAGCAGAATTAAAAAAAAAAAAAAAAG
>NW_020175017.1:7949304-7972176 GCF_003031525.2 Neophocaena asiaeorientalis asiaeorientalis | reverse complement strand
AAAAAAAAAAAAAAAAAAAAAAAACCCCAAAACAAACAAACAAACAAAAAAGTGGTTAACAGCATTTCTGGGTTTCCGGGATCCAAGCCATGTTATTGCCTTTCTTTGCCTGATTTGTTCCTTTCTAATTTGGGCGCAAGATTCTATGATGAAAAATATATTGTCTTTTTGCTTTTCTTTCAGCTGTTCTCTGTGTCTGTCAGGATATGATATGAAAGGGAAGGGGAGTGGGATTAAAAAGAATATAGCTTTTTGTTCTACCTCGTAGTTTAATTTCTAAACTATCTTTTTATTTTTTTAGTTTTTATTAAAGTATAGTTGATTTACAATGTTGTGTTAGTTTCAGGTGTACAGCAAAGTGCATCAGTTATACATATAATTTCTAAACTATCTTTACCTGAATAAGATCTGTTTCCCCAAAGCCCAGGCAAGATTTAAGAAATAACTTTATCCTGTGAGTAAATATATTCTGCCTGGGGTATTTAGTAGGAAAATCTACTTGGAAATATACCTGGCTGCTAGAGAACATGTCTTTAACTTGTGATTCTAGATGGTTGAGAATTCTTTAGTGAAACTTTTTCAGTTGATACTGGGCTATCATTTTGTATTTCCAGACAAAAATAGGTTATCTTCTTCCTCCTTCCCCCTGCTCCTCTCTCCTCTTCCTCCTCTGTTTTTCTCTTTCAAGCTGTATAGTTTTCCATCCTGTCGAATGACTATAATTTAATTACTTGTTCAGTCTTCTGTTAATAGATATTTAGGTTGTTTCAGACTTTTACTACTGCAGAAATGCAACAGTGAATCACCTTATACATTTGTAATTTCTCACATATTCTAACACAGCTGTAAGATTCCTGCAGATTGAATTGCTAGGGCAGTGGAGATGTATCAATTTTGATTGGCCTTCATGGAAAATTTATCAGTATACACACATACTGATCAGCAAAGTATGAGAAGTCTTGTTTCTCCACACCCTTGTGTTCCAATGTGTCATCAAACATTTTGATCTTTGCCTATCTGAAGAGAAAAATGGAACCTCGGTATAAGGTTAGCTTACCATTTTCTTAATGGGTAGGTCAGGTATCTTTCCATAGCTTTAAAAGCCACCTGTATTTCTTTTCTGCAAAGTGCTTGCTTCTGTCTTGCCCATTTTTCACTTGAGTTATTGAGGTTTTTAAACTGATTTTGTAGCAGCTCTTTATTTGAAAAATTGTGATTTGAATTTCAACTTTTTGAGGCTTTTCTCCTTATGCACATTTTAAAATAGTCAAATATATCAAACTTTTCTTTTATGGCTCCTGGATTTCATACTTAGAAAGGCCTTTTCCTTTACAAGATTATTTAAGAATGAATAAACACAAATACAAGCCTCCTTTTGCCCCCTACTACTTTTGTTGTTTTTCCTTTACATTTTTGATCCATTTGGAATTTTTTCTGGTATAAATGTGGTAGGGTTCCAACTTGATTTTTTTTCTTTCCTTCAGTTAATTACCCGGTTATGTCAACACCATTTATTTAACAACCCATCTTTTCTCCCATTTGTTTGGGATGCCACTTTCATCAAATATCAAATTCCCATATATATTTGGGTCAGCTTCTGGACTTTCTATTCCTATGCATTAATCTGTGCACATGACCACACTGTATAGACTATTGTAGTTTTGTAACATGTCTTAATATGTGGTAGAGCTAATCCTTAGAACTGGGATTTTGGCTCTTTCTTTATAAACTGTCAAGGGTAAATATTATAGGCCTATGATAAAATATATTAATAATGTTCCCTGGGGCAAAATCGTGTTTTTTATATATATGACAGTCCCATTACTAGTGTCTTTTAAACATTTTTGACCACAACTCAAGTACAAAATACATTCTATGTAACAACCCATTTTATAACTGACAAAAACATTTACATGCTCTTGCTACATGTGTTGGACTGCATTTTATGTTAACTTATTTAATCATGACCTCAAAAATGCTGGTTGCAACCTATTAAATTGATTTCATGACCCAGTAATTGGTTGTGACCTACAGTTGAAAAAATACCTCATTCGATTTCCATTTCAGTGAAATCCCAATAGTCCCTATTAGTCCTTTTTGGAGTGGGGAGCAGGAGAAGGAGGGTTATCTCTCCCTAAATAAACTAGGGAGACTACATCAAAGCAAGTAGGATTTCTCAACAAAAGAATTCATGAACGGCATTTGCATTTCTCTCCCATTTTGCAAGTACCTTGTAAGGAAGGGCAGTAGTCTTGATTGGCATGCCTTCTTAAAAACATAGGCCACAGCTTATTAATGTGTACTGTTCAGGAAAAGGAAAATCTGTTACAAGGCAGGTGCCAGGAGGTTCAGGTCCATGTGAGGACTCTTCTACCATCTTCAAACAGAGTTGTTTTGTTGTCTTCTGGCTTTTAGGGTTCCCAACTTGGTTATTGTTGCTCTGTTCCACTATACCTCAGGTGAGAACATGGATTTCTAGTTTTCCAATCCAAGTCTACCATTTACTAGTTATGTGATTTACTTGACTTTTTTGTACTTTAGTCTCCTAATCTGTTAAGTGGGGAAAATGATAATATTGATACCATTGATAGGGGAATAAAAGAGTTAAAATATGGAAAGCACTTAGAATTCTTGTTTTTCTGTATTTTTGTGATCTACATAGCACATGGAAAGCACTGTAAGTATCTTTGTGTTATTATTATTATTTGGCCTGGATGTTTATAGGATTTTTTTCTTCAACTTCAAAATTTAAAATTTTGTGGGAAGAGGACTAGGTGAATTTTTTCATTAAGTTTCCTGGAATCTCATGCATCCTTAAAGACATATTTTTGTCTTAGGAAATTTTTAAAAAAATGATTAGTTCTCATCTTTTTGTTCTGATTTATTCCTGAGAGCACCTTATGAGGCTTAAGTTGGATTTCTGTTCTCTGTCCTTCATATCTATAATGTTCTTTCTCTTATCTTTTTGTTCTTTTCCTCTTCATTCTAATAGAATTTTTCTAAGTTTGTGCTGCATTTCACAAAATCCATGTTCTTGTGTATTACTTCCAATCTCTAATGCTTTCAATGAAGATTTTAATTCTGTTGCATTTTGTTTTTTCTTGCATTTCTGTTTTATTTTTACCAGATACCTTTGCATCTGTTACCATTCTTTCCCTAAAGCTCATTGCTCTTTCTTTACATATGCAATTGAACTTGTCCTCTTACATTTAGAGGACAATAATACAATTTGTCCTCTGCCTATCCCTTGAGTTTTTGGTGTTTCCCAGGGCTCTGGGTTCCCACAGCTTCCTTCCTCTTTTCCTACTCAATCCACTCCCCCTGTTCATTTTCACCCCCTCCTCTGTATGCCTCTCTACCACGTGTATGCCAGTGACTCAACAGATCTGTATAGCTCCAGTCCTCGCGTTCTCACTGAACCCCAAACTTCCTGTTGGGCATCTTCCTGAGTAACGTTCTTTCAGTGACAGGATAAGAGTGGTAAACTATTTTATTCTTTGTCTGAAAATGTTTACTTGAATGGTAGGTTAACTATAGAGAATTTAGTATTTTCCCTCAACACTGTGAAGATAGTATTCCATTGTCTTCTGGCCTCTGTTTTAGTCACTGTTGAAAAGTTTGCTTTTGGTCCAATCTTTGTTCCATCTCCATCCACCTTGTTGCTCTTAAGAATTTTTTTTCACTTCTGTTGTTTCATTATCATGGGTATGTATGAATGTATTTATTTTTCCTGCTTGGGATTCACTGAGCTTCCTGAATCCAAGGTTTCATGTCTTGAATCAATTCTGAATAATTCTCAGGCCTTATATCTTCAAATATTGTTTCTCCTGAAATTCCTATTAGACTTTTGTTGGGTCCTTTCACTCTCTCCTCCATGTCACTCATCTCTTTATCTCTCCGAATTGCATTCTGGGTAACATCTTCAGATCTATCTTCTAG
The DNA here is from genome assembly GCF_003031525.2 of Neophocaena asiaeorientalis asiaeorientalis. Classification (NCBI taxonomy): domain Eukaryota; kingdom Metazoa; phylum Chordata; class Mammalia; order Artiodactyla; family Phocoenidae; genus Neophocaena; species Neophocaena asiaeorientalis. The sequence goes on along the minus strand of NW_020175017.1, from coordinate 7,968,237 downwards.
TTCACTATTTCTCACCTGCAATGTGTCTGTTCTCTCTACCCATTTGTTGAGGGGTTTCCCCCAAATGTTTCAATAATTTACAGAGCATAAAATTGACCCATTTTAGGTATACAGTTCAGTGACTGAGTAAATCTATCACTTGTCTGACCATCACCACAATTCAGTTTTAGAATACCTCTGTCACCCCAAAAAGTTTCATCATGTCCTTTTGAGGTCAGTCCCTACTCCTACTCTCAACTTCAGTCACCACTGACCTGCTCTCTGTCTCTGTAGTTTTGCCTTTATTAAAAATTTTGTATATATAGAAGCATATATTCTGTAATTTTTTTGGTTTATCTTTCACTTAACATAATCTTTGTTTTTGCAATATATTAGATTTAGTTTTAAACATAATGGTTTTTTTTTGTATGCCCACAAAATTTTTATTTATTTATTTATTATTGGCTGTGTTGGGTCTTCGTTTCTGTGCGAGGGCTTTCTCTAGTTGCAGCAAGCCACTCTTCATCGCAGTGCACAGGCCTCTGACTATCGCGGCCTCTCTTGTTGCGGAGCATGGGCTACAGATGCGCAGGCTCAGTAGCTGTGGCTCACAGGCCTAGTTACTCTGCGGCATGGGGGATCTTCCCAGACCAGGGCTCAAACCCGTGTCCCCTGCATTGGCAGGCAGGTTCTCAACCACTGTGCCACCAGGGAAGCCCTAAACATAATGTTTTGAGTTCATGTTGTTACATGTATCAGTAGTTCCTTTTCATTGCTGAGTAGTATTCCAGTGGATGAATATACCACAATTTATTTATTTACCAGCTCATGGACGTTTGGGCTTATGTCCATTTAATTCCATTTATTTTGGAATTTTAATTTTAGAGCTTCTCTTTGAAATTTTTCTCTTCATTTTTTCATGGTCTCTGTATTTTCTTAAGTTAAGATTCTTCTTTTATGTTTTAGTTATTTTTATACTTATTCTTTTCGTTCTTGTGTTTCTTGCCTAGAGAAGTTCCTTTAGCATTTGTTGTAAAGCTGGTTTGGAGGTGCTGAACTCTCTCAGCTTTTGCTTGTCTGTAAAGGTTTTAATTTCTCCATCGAATCTGAATGAGATCCTTGCTGGGTAGAGTAATCTTGGTTGCAGGTTTTTCTCTTTCATCACTTTAAATATGTCCTGCTAGTCCCTTCTGGCTTGCAGAGTTTTTGCTGAAAGATCAGCTGTTAACCTTATGGGGATTCCCTTGTGTGTTATTTGTTGTTTTTCCCTTGCAGCTTTTAATATGTTTTCATTGTATTTAATTTTTGACAGTTTGATTAATATGTGTCTTGGCGTATTTTTCCTTGGATTTATCCTGTATGGGACTCTCTGTGCTTCCTGGACTTGAGTAACTATTTTCTTTAATCTTTTATCCTGAGTTCTTTGGGCTCTAATCCTTCTGTTGTGTCAGAGGACTCTCACACATAGTGGATTATTTACTCTGTCTTTTACAATTTTTAATTTGTGAGGTCAGTTTTAGAGGGGTTTGCTTTTTCTATGAGAACTCTTTTGTTGTCTGGATTGTTGATAGTGTCTTTCCAGAGAAGTTTTGTGCTTGCTTCTGCCAAATGTCCCAGAGATATTACTGGAGCAGAACCAGTTTTTATGTAATTTTTCAATGGAACATGATGATTTGTGTCATATAGTTTATCTAAATTTGTGCTTCAAACTTACTTAAGATACAAGCCTGGAGTTTCTATTTCTTTCTTTTCTTTTCTTCTTATTGTTATATTTTTGGCTGCGCCACACGGCATGCAAAATCTTAGTTCCCCGACGGAGGACCGAACCCGTGCCCCCTGCAGTGGAAGTATGGAGTCTTAACCACTGGACCACCAGGGAATTCCTGGAGTTCCTATTTCTTAAGAGATTTTTTTTTTTTCCTACTTAGACCCCTAGTAGAGATAGAGAAGCTGGTGTATTATGTTTGGACTTCAATGTGCTCATTTGTAGAGGTTCTTCTTTTACTGTGCAGTTCACTTCTAGTTTCCCCCCTCATTTGGGCCCAAGGTTTGATAGGTCTCCAGTTCCCCTGGGGGTATCAAAAGCCAAGCCCCTGTTTGCTGATACCCAGTCCATTTCTGTTTTTTGCTTCCTTCCTGGACAACATTAACATCACCTCTTATCCTTACCATTCTGATTTTCAGATCTGGCTTCATCTCTGGCAATTAGAGATATATTTCACTTCCTTTCTTAAAAGTTCACCGCGTATTAAGTATTTTTGTCATATTTTATCCAGCCTTTTTAGATATTCCTAAGAGGAAGGGTTTTTTGTTTGTTTTTTCATCTTACTGGAATCAGAAAATTCACATAAAATTTTAAGTATTTTTAAATAGGATTCTACATGATAGTAATTATAATTACTGAATAAAAAAACAACTAAAATATAACTTGCTATTAAATTATTATGAACTTTCTAAAATTATTAGTTATGAGGTTGCAGTGACATTTTCCAGACCTGTGACTTAATTTTTCTCAGGCTAAGTTAAGGCAGTCATGCTAGTGTTCTTTCTATTGAGGATTCATTTGGATCCCATGGTTTTAAGAAGGCACATGAAGAAATTTGGCCATTTGATGCACAGATGCATTTTTTTACTGTTGTTCCCATGTTTAGAACAGTGCTTCTAACCAAAATAACTGGTATTCCCCTGTTTTTCCATATCCACTGTGACTAAAGCCAGTTGTTTTGATATTCCGTTTCTTCTAATCTTTGGAAAATATTATCTGATGTTTCAGTACATTGGATATAATTGACATGTTAAGATCACTGCTTCTTTTATGAAATACAGTTTTGAGTATATGTTATTGTAGTCCTCCTGGTTCCCCTTAGTTGCTATTCTAGAGTAGGAAATGAAACAAAATAAATGAGAGAGATCTGTTTTTAATTTCCTTGTGAAATTTGTATCAAAGTCTCAGAGTAGAAGTAAACTGTCAAAAACATATAGATCGTCATCCCCAAAATTTGAAAAAATTTAAGCTCATCTAAGTGGAAAGCTAAAAAAGAAGTTAGTGTCTCTTTGCATATCATTTGTTGAGAAAAACCAGTTGCTTAACCTGTTTGTTTTCTCATCCATAGTGTAGAAGAAATAATAAATATAAGAGTCAAGTTATACTGCCACGTATGTTGTGAGAGTTATTTATCATTATGAAGGCAGCTTTTTGATGGCAGGAGCTGGAGTCACCTCCATTCTAGATCTCACGTATCAAGTGTAGTGTATAAGGGCCATTCTTTTATTTCTCTTTCTTGCTATTCATCTTTGGATCTTTCTGCTACTCATTTGTGATTAGGTAACAACCACAAATCAACAAATATCAGTTCTACTTCATTGTTTCTAATAAGAGGTTGGATAAGACAGGGGTCTGCAACCCCTGGGCCACAGACCCCTGTTAGGAACTAGGCTGCTCAGCAGGAGGTGAGCAGCAGGTGAGCAAGCGAAGCTTCATCTGCTGCTCCCCATCGCTCCCATTACCACCTGAACCATCCCTCCATTCCCCCAACCCCATCCGTGGGAAAGTTGTCCTCCCTGAAACCAGTCCCTGGTGCCAGAAAGGCTGGGGACTGCCGGCCGATAAGATAAAGAATTTAAACTTTTGATTAGCTGTTTTAGAATTGTTTTTTCATTTATTTACTCTTTTCCATGTTGTAGCAATAAGCAAGTTTTTTTTTTTTTTAATTTAAGCTCAAACTATAGTTACATAAAGACTTTATACTTATTCTTTGAGTTTCCAAATTGCCTAGTTGTTAATCCTCAAACATGCCAAGCTCTTTGGTGTTTCTTTTTTTTTTTTTAAATAAATTTATTTGTTTACTTTTGGCTGTGTTGGGTCTTCATTGCTGCATGCGGGCTTTATCTAGTTGCGGCGAGTGGGGGCTACTCTTCGTTGCGGTGCACGGGCTTCTCATTGCGGTGGCTTCTCTTGTTGCAGAGCACAGGCTCTAGGAGCACGGGCCTCAGTAGTTGTGGCACGCGGGCTCAGTAGTTGTGGCTCGTGGGTTCTAGAGCGCAGGCTCAGTAGTTGTGGCGCACAAGCTTAATTGCTCCGCGGCATGTGGGATCTTCCCGGCTCAGGGCTTGAACCTGTGTCCCCTGCATTGGCAAGCAGATTCTTAACCACTGCGCCACCAGGGAAGCCCTCTTTGGTGTTTCTTAAGGGCCTTCATGGTTCTTTCCTCTGCCTAGAGGGCACTTCCCCCACAGGGAGCATGGTTTACTCCCTCACTTCATTCAGGTCTTTGTTCAAAAGTCACCTCATTAGAAAGGCCTTCACCAAATCTAAAATAGAGAGGGACTAGGGAAGGTGATGCTAATACCCTGCCTGGCTTAATTGTTCTTCAAGGCACTTTTCTCTACATGAAATTAAGTATTTGTTACCTTGGTATTGCTTGTTTCCTTGGCTAATATAAATTCCTTGAGGGCAGGAAATGTTTTCACTTTTCTGTTCCTAGGAATAAGAACATTATTTTGCACATACATTTGGTACTTAATGAAAATCTGTTGACTCACTGACCAAGTGAATGTATTATGAATTTGTGGCCTAAGGGTGAGATCTAGCCCATATTAGTTTTTTTGTTTGAGTGTCTTTGTGTTTTACTCTTTTAAAAAGTTATTTTACATGTTTCAAAAATCCAGATTTTTAAATTTTCTTTCGAATATCAAATCTGCTAACCCTGGGTCTTTATTTTTGCTAACCCTGTGTCTTTATTTTTGTGTGGCAACAATTATCTGGACCGAGCACTGGACTGTTTCCTTTATAAGGGACCTCCATTCTCCAGTTTGGTCACAGCCGTCACCTCCTTCTGTAGAATCTTCGACAATGAGATCTGAGTATTTGATAATTATCATTTTGCCGCTCTTATGTTTTCTTAGACTTGGCCTGTTTTACCTGTTTATATCACCTGCCTGGTTCCTGTAGTCATCTGAGTTTACAATTTCTTTTGTGCAGTTTTTATAATTCCTATGCAGTTAAACTTCTCAGATTTAAACTTAAAAGTATAAAATGAGTTAAGACGATTGAAGTTGTGACAATTATTGAAGGAGATATATGTTGAATTTATAAAACCTGTATGTTACAAAAATGAAGAACTCCCTTTAGATCAGTGAGCACATGAAAAGATGCTCAACATCATTAGTCATTAGGGAAATGTACATCAAAACTGCAGGGAGATACCTCTTCACACCCACAAGCATGACTATAATAAAAAAGACATACAATAACAAGTTTTGGTTGAGGATGTGGAGAAATTGGGACCTTCATACATTGCAGTTGGGAATGTAAAATGGTGCGGCTACTTTGGAAAGCAGTCTGGCAGTTCCTCAATGAGTTAAACAGAATTAACACATTTGGTAACTTGACAGTTTCATTCCTAGATATATATACCCAAGAGAAATGAAAACATACATCCATGCAGAACTTGTACACAAATGTTCATAGCACCATTTTTCATAATAGCCCCAAGGTGGAAATAACCCAAATGTTCATCCATTAATGAATAAGTAAATAAAATATGGTATTACCATACAGTGAAATATTACTTGGCAGTTAAAAAGAATGAAGTACTGATGCATGCTGAACATGGTTAAACCTTGAAAATATTATGCTGAGGGAACTTCCCTGGTGGCACAGTGGATAAGACTCCACGCTCCCAATGCAGGGGACCCGGGTTTGATCCCTGGTTTGGGAGCTAGATCCCACACGCATGCCACAACTAAGAGTTCTCATGCCACAACTAAGGAGCCTGCATGCTGCAACTAAGACCCAGTGCAACCAAATAAATACATAAATAAATATTTTATTAAAAAGAAAGAAAATATGCTGAATGAAAGAAGTCAGTCATAGAATACCACATATTTGTATGATTCACTTTATCTGAAATGTCCAGAATAGGTAAATCTATAGAAACAAAGTAGATTGATTAGTGGTTGCTGTGTGGTAGGTGGGGGAATGAGGATTGACTGCTAATGAGAATGGAGTTGTTTCTTTTTTTCTGTCAGTGCTGCATGGCTTGCAGGATCTTAGCTCCCCAACCAGGGATTAAACCTGGCCCCTCGGCAGTGAAAGTGCGGAGAGTACTAACCACTGGACTTCCAGGGAATTCCTGGAGTTTTTCTAGGAGGGACAGAATATTCTAAAATTAGATGGTGGTGATGTGGCACAATCTGTGAATTGTACATTTCAAACTAGTGAAGTGTGTGGTATATGAATTATGTCTCCATAAGATTATTTTTTTTAATTAAAACTTTTATTAGTAGCCAAGAAACAAATGATCAAAAGGTTGGTGGATTTTCATACCCCAGATCATAAGCCAGTCTGCAATCAAGTACAACTCTGGCAGTAGCCCTAGAAAGAAATGTTCTTTGCTTAAATTTACCATCCATTAAAACAGCTAAGCCTGCATATTTGTATTGCCCTATGCCATAGTTAGTGTGCTGTCTCAGTAGGTCAACTCTTTCTTTTTCACGCCTTCTCAGCGTGGTCTATTCAGGGCTTTTGTGTGCAATGACATAAATTTGTTTAGTTTGGAAAGTGAGTATCTTGAGGACCCACTGGAAGTATTACAAAGTAGTAAAAGTATTACTGACTTTTACATGACTAGTAACATATTTACTAAGCAGAGCTTTAGTAATGGGGAAAAAACAACAACCACCCAACCTCTTGGATTTTTCTGTTTGTCTATTAGAAGACATGGATTGGGAGGATAATCTTTGGATGAGATTATATTTTACACATCCTGTGATTGCACAGAGGTTCCTGAGACTCAGCTTTGAAACAAAACTTCTCCAGTATACCCTCTTCCATTCTGTGGTTTTAAGGGATTTCCAAGAGTGGTCAACATAGAATATCAGAACTGGAAGGGGATTTTATAAGCTATCTATTTAGTTTAACTCTTCATTTTTACAGATGTCCATTTTTCCAGTAATACTGAACTACCTTAGTTTGTCATTACTCCTGAAGCGAATATAATGAGTACCAAGAGCAGCACCAAGATGATAAATTGGAAGTATAATGGGAAATCTTTTAATGTTAATTATTAGTGAAACCTGAATTTTAGAAATATAATGCACTTGTTTTCCTTGGTTCGTTCAAACTGAAACAAGAAATGGTCATGTTGTATGTGAACTGTTTTAATTTCCTTGATAGTTTTATTTCCATTTATAAAAAATAGTATTCCCATTCCAACTAATAGTTAGTTTTGATATGAATTGGAACTTTCTAAACATTGTATAGGAAATATATTTGAGCAGAGAAATTTTAAAACAAAGTGTTTTGCTGAGTAGAAGGGAAAGAGGATGGTCCCGCACAACTGTAGTCGGCAGGGATAGAAAAGCTAAAGAGTCAAGTGACATATGAAAGCATGCATATGGACCAATGGTTATCTTAAAGGTGAAATATTTATTACTATTAGGATTTTCTTACTTTTGTTTTTTAATCAGCTTTATTAAGGTATAATTTACATATAAAAAATTTGCCAGTGTACAATTCAGTGAGTTTTGACAAATACATGCAGTTGTGTCACAACCTCTATAATCAAGATATGGGACCAAGTATATCATCCCCCAAAAGTTCCCTTGTATTCATTGCAGTCAGTTCCCTCTCCCTCTTCCTGGAACCATTAATCTGCTTTCCGTTGGTATAGTTTTGCCTTAAATTTCATATAAATGAAATCATACAGTATATATTAGCCTTTTATGTCTGCCGTTTTTTTAATTTAGCATATACTTTTGAAATCCATTCATGTGTTTGTGTGTATCAGTAGTTTCTTTTTATTTATGAATAGTATAACATTGTCTGGACATACCACATTTTTTTCCATTCATTCACCAGTTGATGGACACTTGAATTGTTTCCAGTTTGGGACAATTACAGATAAAGCCATTATTAACATTCACATACAAGTCTCTGTGGATGCATGTTTTCATTTCTCTTCTTTCAATACCTAAAGGTGGAATTATTGAGATATAGGATAAATGTATGCTTAACCTTGTAAGAAACTGCCCAATTGTTTTCCATAGTGTGGTTGCATTTTGCATCCCATTAGCAATATTTAAAAGTTCCGATTGCTCCACATACTTATTACGGTCAGTCTTTTAAATTTAGTCGTTCTGGTGGGTGGATAATGATTTCTCAGTGGTTTTAAATTTGTATTTCCCTAGTGACTAATAATGTTGAGTGTCTAATCATGTGCTTATTGGCCTAAAGAGGCCAATAACCCCTTACAAAGAGGGTTCTTCCTCTTTGTAATTTTGATACAATGATATTATCTAATCCGCAGTTGATACTCAGTCACAATTGTCACTGGTCACAATAATGTCCTTTGTAAGTTTCTCCTTCCCCCAGATCCACTCCAGGATTACACATTGGGTTTAGTTGTCATGTTTCTTTGGTCTTTTTTCATCTGCAACAAAAATCCCAGTTATCTTTGTCTTTCTTGGACCTTGATTTTTTTGAAAACTATAGACCTAGTGTTTTGCAGAATGTCTGTCCGTTTGGGTTCACCTGATATTTCCTTATGATTAGATTCAGGCTATGCGTTTTTGGCAAGAATATCACAAAAATGCTGTTGTATCCTTGTCAGAGGCATCGTATCAGGAGGCATACTGTGTGAATATTGGTGATGACTGTGTTGCCCAAGAAATTTTTGCCTATCCTGATGTTATGCAGAATTCTCTTTTCTTCTAGGTTTGGCTCTTAGGTTTAGATTTCATAGTTTTTGCTTTTGGGTTTAGACTTAGCTATAACAATAATTTTTGAGTGTGATATGAGATCGGGATGGGGGTTCGTTTTTTCCTCCAACTTTTTCCCTTGTTAGTTTTCTTACTTTTCTGTTTCTCTGATTTGACTATTATTATTATTACTTTCTTGAAATTTATTTGCTCTTCTTTTTCTAGCTTAAAGTGAAAACTTGGATCAGTGATTTTAGACCTTTCTTCTTTTCATGTAATCATTTAAAGCTAAGTATTGCTTTAATGCAGGCATGAATTTTAATATTTAATATTTTACTGTCACTTAATTCAAAATATTTTCTAATTTCCTGTGTAATTTTCTTTTAACCCATGGGTTATTTAGAAGTATTATTCAGGAATACTTGAAACTTGTCTAGATATCTTACTGCTGTTGGCTTTCTGTAGTCATTGCACCAATTTACATTCCCACCAACAGTGTACAAGGGTCCACTTTTGTGTGTGTGTGTGTATGTTAGAGTAATCAGCAAACATACTTTTTCAGATTTTAATATTTCTAAATGTATTGAGCCTCATTTTATGGCCTAGAGCTGTGGTTTGTCTTGGTGTTCCATGTGTACTTAAAAGGAAGAAATATTCTGCCATTGTTGGATATATTGTCCTTTAGATATCAATCAAGTCAAAGTGGTTAATAGTTTAGGTCTTCTCTATCCTTGCTGATTTTTTATCTACTTGTTCTATCAATTACGGAGAGAAAAGTTGAAACTTCCATCTATGATTATAGACATTTATGTTCCTCCTTTCACTTCTGTCAAGTTTTGCTTCATGTATTTCAAAGCTCTGTTCTTATTTATGAATATGATTTCCCCATATATTGATTTTGTTGTCATTACAAAGTGTACCTTTTTATTTTTTGTAATACTCGTTTTCTTAAAATCTATTTTGTCTAAAATCAGTGTTGCCACTCCGACTTTCTTAAGCATACTGATGCATGATATGTATTTTCTTCCTACTTTTCACTTTCAGCTTATCCATATCTTTATATTTAAAGTACATCTTATAAACAGCATTTTTGATAGGGTTGAATTCAAATATTTTAAACAAATGGGACTACATCAAATTAAAAAGCTTTTGCACAGCAGAGGAAACTGATGACTTAATGAAAATGCCGCCTACTGAATGGGAGAAGATATTTGCAAACAATATATCAGATAAGGGGTTAATATCCAAAATATACAAAGAACTCATACACCTTAACATTAAAAAAACAAACAACCCAATTAAAAAGTGGGCAGAGGACCTGAATAGATGTTTTGCCAAAGAAGACATACAGGTGGCCAACAGGCACATGAAAAGATGCTCAATGTCACTGTCACCAGGGAATTGAAAACAAAGACCACAATGAGATATCACCTCGCACCTGCTGGAATGATTATTATCGAAAAGATAACAAATAACAAGAGCTAGTGAGTATGTGGAGAAAAGTGAACCCTTCTACACTGTTTGTGGGAATGTGAATTGGTACAGCCACTATGGAAAACAGTATGGAAGTTCCTCAAAAACTAAAACTAGAACTACCATATGATCCAGCATTTCAACTCCTGGGTATTTATCCAAAGAAAACGAAAACACTAATTTGAAATGATATATGCACACCAGTGTTCACTGCAGCATTATTTACAATTGGCAAGACATGGAAGCAACCTAAGTGCCCATCAACAGATGAGTAGATAAAGAAGATGTGGCATGCATGCGTATATATATGTATATATCACAACAGAATATTAGTCATAAAAAAGAATGAAATTTTTTCATTTGCAACAACGTGGATGTACCTAAAGGGTATTATGCCAAGTGACATAGTCAGACAGAAAGACAAATACTCGATGATTTCACTTTTATATGGAATCTAACAAAACAAATGAACAAACATAACAAAATAGAAACAGTCATAGATACAGAGAACAAACAGGTGGTTGCTAGAGGGGATGAGTACCGGCGAGAGGAATAGATTAAGGGAGATTAAGAAGTACAGACTTCCCGGTTACCAAATAAATGAGTCACGGGTATTAACAGTACAGTGTGGGGAATGTAGTCAATAATATTGTAACATCTTTCTATGGTGGCAGATAGTAACTAGACTTATCATGGTGATAATTTTGAAACATATAGAAATATCAAATCGCTATGTTGTGCATGAGGAACTAACATACAGTTGTAGTTCAACTGTACTTCAAAAACAAACAAGCAAAACAAATTCACAGAAAAAGAGATCAAATTTGTGGTTATCAGAGACGGGGTGGGGGAAGGGCAAATTGGATGAAGTTGGTCCAAAGGCACAAACTTGTAGTTATTTAGATAAATAAGTACTAGAGATATGATGTATAACCTGATAAATATAATTAACCCTGCTGTGTGTCAAATGTAAGAGTTGTTAAGAGTGTAAACCCTAAGTGTTCTTGTCACGAGAAAATTTTTTTTTCTTTTTAAAAAAATTTTGTGTATATTAAGGTGATGAATGTTCATTAAAGTTATTGTGGTAATCATTTCATAATGTATGTAAGTCAAATCATTATGCTGTACACCTTAAACTTATACAGGGCTGTATGTCAATTATATTGCAATAAAATTGGAAGAAAAAACAGCATTATATAAACAAAAATGCTTATAAATAGCATTTTTGATAGGGTTGAATTTAAATATTTTATTTTGCTATTGTTTTATATTTATCCAAAAAATTTTTTTTGGTTCCTCTATTCCTACTTTCATGTTCTTTTGGGTTAATCAAATTTTTAAAAATATTTCATTGAATTCTTCTGTTGGCTTTTTATCTATGCCTTTTCCGTATTATTTTTAAGTATGTGAGTTGGAATTATAATATGAATCTTTAACCTAGTCCACTTAGAGTTTAGGTTACACCATTTCACATAAAATGTAGGAACCTTGTAGCAGTAGAATTCCATTTACCAAACACTTCCTGGTTTTTATGCTATTGTTGTCATACATATCACACCTGCATGTTTGATTTATCTTTGATTTATCCTGCTTTGTATTTTGTTTGCATTTATCCTGCTTCGAGTCTGCTCTGCTTCTTAGATAAGTTATATTTTTCATCAAATTTTGGCCATTATTCAGATTCCCTTTTCTATTTTCTCTTTTCCTTTCCATCCTCTCCTTTTAGACTCGAATGACACATTTGTTGGTCTGTTTGGTATTGTCCCACAGGTTACTAAGGCTTTATCTTTTTCTTTCGATCTTTTTTCCTTCAGTTGCATAATTTCTGTTGCTCTGTCATTTGTGTTCACTGACTCTTACTTTTCCCATCCCTAATCTGCTGTAATGTCCACCCTGTGAATATTTTATTCCACATGTGTGCCTTTTGGCTCTAGAATGTTCATTTTTATAGTTTCCATTTTCTGTTTTTTCCGTTCTTTCCATTCATTATAACTATATTTTCCTTTAAATTCTTAAATCTATTTATAGTAGCTACTTTAAATTTCTTGCCTGCTAACTCCAGCGTCTGGACCTGGATTGATTTCTGTTGACTTTCTTTTCTCTTATTTTTTTTTATTTCCTCTCATGTTTATTATTTTTTAAGTTGTATGTTAGACATTGTGAGGGGCATCTTGCAAAGGCTCTGGATTCTATTATCTTCCTCTGGAGGTTATTGATTTTCTGCTTTACCAGACTGTTGAACTTGGTTAGACTTAGAGACTCCAGACTCTGCCACTCTTGCAGTGGATAATAATTGAAATCTTTGTTCGAGTCTTTTAAGTCTTTCATCTGTTGTTTTTTTTTGCTGGGCTCCTTGGAGTCTCCTCCACGTATGTACAGATCAAGAGTTAGCCAAGGATTTGGGCAGATTTATACACAGATTTTTGCAGTTCCCTCTTTTCTAGCATTCTTTCTGTAACTTCCCAGCCTCTCTGGCAGCCTCAAACTCTTCTGATTTCTCAAACCAGTCAGTCTGTGGCTTTCTGCTTGATTTCCAGCTGCCCCTGCCAACCATGCTGACTAGAGAGTGCCCTCTGGCAAAAAGCCACATACAGGCAAATTTCTCCTGCTGCAGTTCACTTATTATCTGGTTATCTGTAAATAGATAACAAACCACCTTAAATGTAGTGGCATTAAACAGAAAGAGTCGCCTATTATTATTATTATGATTATATCATCTCATGGTTCTAGGGTTTGACTAAACTGAGTTGTGTGATTTTTGCTTGGTCCTTCTACTGTTGTAATTAAATGAAGGCTAAGGTCATCTTGAAATCTCCCTCACTCTCTAGATCTGATGGTTGGTGTTGGCTTTTGGCTGGGACTCAGTTCGACTGTCAGGTAGAACACCTTTACATGACCCATGACCTCTGCCTGGGTTTTTAATGATGGTTGGGTTCAAAGAGCAGACATCCTAAGAGGGAGAGCCAGATGGAAGCTGTATTGCCTTTTAATACCCAGCCTTGGAAGTCACAGAGTGTCATTTCTGCCACACTCATTCATTGAGGCAGTCACAAAGAAAAGCCTCTATTCAAGAGAAGGGAGTTAGACTCTACCTTTTGAGGGGGGAGGAGTGTCAAAGAATTTTCAGACATGTTTTAAAACCATCAAACCTTCTTTCATATGTTTTGTGCCCTCCAATTTCTGCTTGCTTTTGGTCATTCTCTAGCACCTTCAAATAGTTATTTTTTATATAGAAAATATTATCTGGTAATCCATTACAGACTACTCCATCATTACCAGGAGTGGAACTCCCTCTCCTCCTTTTCTTCCATCCATAGCACTCATCACATTTGACATTTAATATATTAACTTGTTTATTTTGTGTCTCCTTCCATTAAAATACAAGCTCCATTAAGTTGGGCTTTTGTCTCTTTGGTAACTGCTGGGCGTATAGGTGGTCAACAAATTTTTTTTCCCCAGAAGTTAAATATAGCAAGCACATTGCTGTTTATTCCTTCATCTTTTCTAATATTGAAAAGCCTTGTTATATCCAGTTTTTACTTATGAGCCTAGCAAAAAATATGTTACATGTCTTATTGTCACCACTGCAATAAAATTACAATGATGGAAGCAAAACCTGTGTCTCAATGTAGCCACATTAACAATTTATGGACACCATGAACAACAGTGCCCATTTTCAATAGAATGAGGCTTTCAACAAATGTTTGTTGAATGAATGGATGAATTTTCAACTCTTCAAAATAGCCATAAGTAACCAAATCCTCTTGATGACAAGAGAGGAGTACAAGTTATAGAGTCTTGTTTTTTCAACATGGTTGCACTGATAGACTGGCATATCTGAGATCCGCTTCTCCTTGGCTTATAGAACAGGACATAGAGATTTTTACATTTTATTCTCATCTGACTACCATGTGTGTCAGTGTAGCAGACTAGATAACTGGTTACAGATCAAATGAAATACCATGTGAAGTACTTTGTGAAGTGTAAAACACTATGAGATTATAAGATGTATCAGATAATTACATGCAGTTGTATCTATTAGGCTGGTCTTTTCAGATTTCATTTTGAAAGCATCTGTGTGTGTGTGTGTGTATTTTTAAGGGATGAATATTTTTACTTACCAGAACAATAATGAAAGTCATAGCAGTGTGTTTATAATAAAGACCTTACTAGGTTCTTGTTAATATTTTATCTGACTTTTCTTTTTTAGGAACTTAAGAGATTTCAGAACTTTGTAAAATACCATCCTCCTTTTGATATTGTCATTGATGGGCTCAATGTTGCCAAAATGTTTCCTAAAGCTCGTGAATCTCAAGTTGTAAGTACAAGTTTTATTTTGTTATTCCAAATCTCTAGAAATATTTATTGTACCCATTTGTGATCTTCCTTGGGTCTCTTAGTTTCCCATTTTACCTTCCTCTAAAAATAAGTTCCCAAAAGTGACCAACCAGTCATCTAAGATTCAGTGTTTTCATCTCTGGCAAGTAAGTGGTTCTTACAGGCAGGGCAAGAGTAAGAGATTAAAGTCTATGTAATAAAGGGCCAGTTCAGCCCTTTTTGTGTAACCTTTAGCTAACCTTCTCCTAGGTCTCTACTCTTTGGGGTTACTCTATCTTGTCCCTGTGGATCACATCCCTCCATTTGAAATTTATCAACATATACTATTAAGAGATATTAATCATAACTCACATTTGTGTTTTTCCAAACATACTATGTTCATAAATTAACCTAAGCAGTTCTTTTTTTTGTAAGGTAATTGTTTGTTCTGTCAATTTCTAAGTGTCCTAGTAGTTTCTAATAGGAATATCATGATTTTTTTATAGCACTAGTGAGCAATTATTTTAATCCCCATTTTTACAGATTAGAAAATTAAGGTCAATTTTGTTCAGTAAATCCTTAGAAAGCAGTCGTAACATCAAAAGTTGATTGTAGAGAGTTCCTGGGTTTCAGACTTGTGGCTCTTATTGCTGGCAATCTATGGCCATTCATCTGTAGTTAAACTATTATTTCTTAAAAATTACTGCCAACTTAAAAGCTTTTTCTCAGAGATGCTACTAGTCCAATTTGACCATTTGTACTCAAAAAAGCTTACAGCTACTAACAAAGGACAAGGTAGATTTATAGAAATTTTTTTGTATGCCTTTCCTTTACGTTTGTGCCTACATTTTTATAGTCAAGTATGTACTTTTTCTCCTTTATTATTAAAAAACACAAAAGTAAGTTGAAAATATTTCTATCTCTTAGGTACCTGAAGGGCCCTTTGAAGCAGTAACATTGACAAAAGCAAAGCCAGAATAGGAAGCATGAAATTATTATCACTAATGCATGGTACAGCTCAGAATCAGAAGAGTTCATTCCCATCTAAACTGTGAGAATGAGAAGTTTCCTATTTGTTTACCTTCTATTTGACTTTCAGCTTCACACAAAGCACTAAAAATTGGCTTGCCGGAAATATATAGCCCAAATGGGAATAACTTATGCAGGTACCATGTTGAAGATGATGTAGTAAACACATTCCCTGGCATTGTGGGAGAAAAATGTGCACATTTTTAAAGATTTTAGCAGATTTTGGCAGAGAGGCAGAGATCAAATGATGGGCCAGGGAAATCATAGGCATCTGCCACTACTTTTAGCTTTTACTCTTAAAATAATTTAATGTAAGCCATAGATTATGTGACAAGTAATTGTTATTACCCAGCTTTTCAGAGCACTGTTATGTGTGGTAGTGCACTGGCATTATATGTGGGAAATCTCAGCTTGGAGACTCAGAGACGCCACCTGAATAGCATTTAATAGCATTTTAAATAGCTTTAAAGTAACATTTTAGTTTAGAAATTAAGAATGGGCATTCTGGAACCAGAATTTTTATATTCAATCTACCACTTTTAATTGCTTTCATAGTTTGAGCAAGTTATTTAACCTATCTGTGCCTTAGTTTCCCAATCTGTGAAATAGGCATAATAATAGTACCCATCTCTTAAAGATGTAGTGAAGAATACTTGGCACATACTAAGTACCTAATAGGTGTAACTATTACTGTGATTACTATTCAAAGTAACTTCCCAAATGGAACCGTAACTCTTGCTTTTAGCAAACCCGTTTGGCAGTTTAAGATTTTCTCCTGTTGTGTCATCCATGTCAATGGAGCTAAAAGAAAATACAAATCTCTGCCTTAGTATTAGATTTAGTATTACTGTTTGACTCTAGTTGAGGTACTCAAACAATACTTGATTGAAAATTGAAGCCAGTACCATCAAAAACTTAAGAAAAATTTAAAATTTGATTTTAAGAAATGTTATTTTCTTATGATTATAAAAGTAAGGCCTGGGCTTCCCTGGTGGCGCAGTGGTTGAGAGTCCGCCTGCTGATGCAGGGGACGCAGGTTCGTGCCCCGGTCCAGGAAGATCCCACATGCCGCGGAGCGGCTGGGTCCATGAGCCATGGCTGCTGAGCCTGCGCGTCCGGAGCCTGTGCTCCGCGGCGGGAGAGGCCACGACAGACAGTGAGAGGCCCGTGTACCGCAAAAAAAAAAGTAAGTCCTGTTCCTTGTAGAAAATTTGGAAGTTACAGAAAAGAAAATCATATATAATCCTAACATTCAACAATTATCACCGTCAATGTTTTATTTCCTTGCCGTATTTTTCTATTTTTTTTTACCTAATTGGGCTCCAACTGTGTAAATAATTATATATCTATAATTACAGTTGTTGAAAGCTCTCAGTAAAAATGAAATTATAAAAAGAATAGGAGAAATCATGTACTTTTTAAAAATATTTGAGTTGGAAGGACATTTGAAGCATATATAAAATTCAGGAACCCTAATGGGAGGAATAGAGAAATTTGCTAGATAGTAAAAAATACTATTAACATTGTTTAAAAATAAAAACAGGGCTTCCCTGGTGGCGCAGTGGTTGAGAGTCCGCCTGCCAATGCAGGGGACATGGGTTCGTGCCCCGGTCTAGGAAGATCCCACATGCTGCGGAGCGGCTGGGCCCGTGAGCCATGGCCGCTGAGCCTGTGCGTCCGGAGCCTGTGCTCTGCAACAGGAGAGGCCACAACAGTGAGAGGCCCGTGTACTGCAAAAAAATAAATAAATAAAAATACAAAAATAAAAACAAACTGAAAAAAATTGTTTACAATACATGTGACAAAGGGCTAATTTCGTGACTGTACCAAGGTCTCTTATACGTCTATAAGAAAAAGATGAACCATGCAGTAGAAAAGTGGCTTAACCCTATTCATAATTCTAGTTATGCAAATTAAAATGTTTGTCTTCCAGACAGGCAGAGGTTGAAAAGTTGGTAGTATCCAGTATTTTGAATGGTTTGGAGAGGTAGGGAAGAGAGTATCAGTAACAATATTTTTTTGGTGGGTGATTTGGCAATAACTTTGGATGCCTAAAAGGTTGAAATTCTACTCTTAGAAACGAATATATTCACATTACTATATAAAGATATGTGTCCAAATATGTTAGTTATAGCATTGTTTGTAAGCAGAAAAGTGTAATCAACCTAAATATCTGTCAACTTAGGACCTGATATATGTTGAAACATCTATTTTAAATGAATGAGGGAGATCTGTATGTACTGATGTGGAACGATACCCAAAGTTAAGTGTAAGAAAAAAGTTGAAGAGCAACAAACTGAATATGGCCCCACTTGTGTTAAAAGCAAACCAAAGGATTACCCATATATAAGTGTTTGTTAGGTAAGTTTGTATCTGACTAGAAAATTTCTAGAAATTACACATAAAAACTTAACAATAGTTAACTTTAGCAGTTGGGGATAGAGTATAAGACAATAAGAGGATTTTACTTTTTCATTTATGTTTTTAAAATTTTCTTTACAATGAGTATATATTACTTTAAAATTAAAAAAAAAGTCACCATCAGGAAAAGTAAAAAGGCATTCTTGGTAAATATTCTAAAATAACTGTATCTTATGGATTACCATAATTTTTTAATCATTTCCCTGTTGGTGGGCATATTAGATTGTTTCTCATTTTTCACCATGGTAAATAATGCTTGGAAGAAGATCTCTGTGCACATTTCAGATGATTTCCTGAGAATGGATTCCCAGAAATAGAACTCTTGAGTCAAAGGGTAAGGATATTTTTAAAGGTCTCACTACATATTGCCAAATTGCTTTCCAAAATGATTGTAGCAATTTATACTCCCACCAACAGTGTATAAAAGTGCCCAAATAGAACACATTTCTTCAAAGTTGCTTATTACATGATTGCCTCAATTATTTAGTTGCATTTGTGCCATGAATCTGCTACGTGAAAAGCGCTGGACAATTTTAACCCAGATTTCTTAGATCAAACATTTCTAAAATTTGTAAACAAAGTTTAATAAAATAACCCAGAAAGGAAATATTCTTGACCTTCTCATTTGTCCTCATTCTCTCTCTCCTTTTTTTTCTTTAACAACTCTATTGAAGTATAATTGCTTTACAATGGTGTGTTAGTTTCCGCTGTATCACAAAGTGAATCAGCTATACGTATACATATATCCCCATATCCCCTCCCTCTCGCGTCTCCCTCCCACCCTCCCTATCCCACCCATCTAGGTGGTCACAAAGCATGAGCTGATATCCCTGTGCTATGCAGTTGCTTCCCACTAGCTATCTGTTTTACATTTGGTAGTGTATACATGTCCATGCCACTCTCTCACTTTGTCCCAGCTAACCCTTCCCCCTCCCCATGTCCTCAAGTCCATTCTCTATGTCTGTGTCTTTATTCCTGTCCTGCCCCTAGGTTCTTCAGAACCATTTTTTTTTT